>NC_069499.1:1582286351-1582316351 GCF_027579735.1 Bombina bombina
CTAAATTACAAATAGCCCTTAAAAGGTCCTTTTGCGGGGCATTGCCCCAAAGTAATCAGCTCTTTTACCTGTAAAAAAAAGTACAAATCCCCCCCAACATTAAAACCCACCACCCACACAACCAACCCTACTCTAAAACCCACCCAATACCCCCTTAAAAAAACCTAACACTAACCCCTTGAAGACTTCTGCCCGTCTGGAGGACCACTTTGCCCGGCTTGGATGAAGACTTCTCCCGACATCATTGAGGACTTCAGCCCGGTTGGGTGAAGACTTCTCCCGGTAAGGTGATCTTCAAGGGGTTGGCAGATTAGGGGTTAATAAATATAATGTAGGTGTCGGCGATGTCGGGGGCAGCAGATTAGGAGTTCATAAGTATAATGTAAGTGGAGGCGGTGTCCGGAGCGGCAGATTAGGGCTTAATAAATATAATGTAGGTGTCGGAAATGTCGGGGGGCGTCAGATTAGGGGTTAATAAGTGTAAGATTAGGGGTGTTTAGACTCGGGGTTCATGTTAGGGTGTTAGGTGTAGACATAAATGTATTTTCCCCATAGGAATCAATGGGGCTGCGTTAGGAGCTAAACGCTGCTTTTTTGCAAGTGCTCTACCGGGTTTGTAAAAACCCATAATACCAGCGCTGTCTCTAAGTGAGCGGTGAGCATAAACTGCTCGTTAGCACCGCATAGTCTCTAACGCCAAATTCGTAATCTAGCCGTATGTGTTTATGATGGTTCATCTGTGTTTGAGTTATAAGGATTTTTGTTCCCACATGGATCAGAGTCCAGACATGTCCAAGCTGGGGAACAACTACCCCCCACCCTTGCCCCTCTCCTGGACGCCAGTGGTATGCAAGGAAAATATATATTTCTCACTTGATGTGGTTTTTGCTAAACTGTCTCTATTCTTGGAGCAAATGTTTTTCTTGTGTGCTGACCAATTTATCTCTCGGCACAGAGTAATACCGAGCTGGCCGCCCTACAGCTGGCTCACTCAACAGCTTCAAATCAGTAGTGAAGGTTAAACCAGACTTTACCTTGTTAGTGTGAGCAGAGATGTCATGAGCATTCTACTGCGTACAAATGTAGCGGCATATGGCGAAAAATAACAGCAAAGGAAATTTCAAAAGTGGAGAGCTATAAACCTTTTTAAATGTTTCATTATAAATGTAACATTATGTAAAGAAAATGGAGAAATCAAATCTAAAGCTGTTACAGAAAAGATGAGATTACTCCAAATTCCCAAGAAGATCAAATGTAATTACAGTCCAGCTCCCTTAAAGGGACAGTCTAGTCAAAATTAAACTTTCATGATTCAGATAGGGCAAGAAATTTTAAACAACTTTCCAATTGACTTTTATCATTATATTTGCTTTGTTCCCTTGGTGGTATTTTTGAAAAGCTAAACCTAGGTAGGCTCAAACTGATTTCTAAACCGTTGAAAACCGCCTCTTAACTCAGAGCATTTTGAAAGTTTTTCACAGTTGGATCGTACTAGTTCATGTGTGTCATATAGATAACATTGTGCTCACTCCCGTGGAGTTATTTAGGAGTCTGCACTGATTGGCTAAACTGCATGTTTGTCAAAAGCACTGAGATAAGGGCGCAGTCTTGCAGAGGCTTAGATACAAGGTAATCACAGAGGTAAAACATACATTAATATAACTGTTGGTTATACAAAACAGAGGAATGGATAATAAAGGGATTATCTATCTTTTTAAACAATAATAATTCTGGTGTAGACTGTCCCTTTAAAATTATATTTTATATGTGTATCACCAACTGGTCATCACAAAAGCATTTAAAACTATATACTGTATATTAAACTGGTTAGCAGTCCAGTTACATACCCCTTGTAAACCCTCATAAGTGCATTTATGATCTTCTCTCCTTAGCTGTGGTCATGTTTTTGGTAATTGTAACAAATATTTGATGCTCAGGGTTACAGTTAACTGATACTAAGGTGACATTATACTCAGCACTGTATAGATGTAATGCAGAGAAGTTATAGATGCTGAGAGTTTGGTTCTGAATTCTATACCACAAGCTGCTAATCTTTGTCTCTGACACTGGACTAGACCACTGGTTTTAAAACCTGTCCCCAGGCCTCCCCAACAGGTCAGGTTCTCAGGATTACCTTGAATGAGAGGAGGTAAAATAACCATGTTTACTAATAAGCTGATTGATCTGTGCTCAAGTTCAGATATCCTCAAAATTTGACCTGTTAGTGAGGCCTAAGGACAGGTTTGAAAAACAGTGGTTTACAGATTCATTAAAAACCCATTTTTGAAACAAACATCTCACAGAAAAAAAAACTCACAGCGAAATAACAGAATTCCTAAAGATTTGTACCAGCCAATCGTCACTGCCCTGAATTATGAGTCAAATTCCATTATAATCAAGGGTGCTGCAATATCTTTTAACTATTCACTTCTTGACTCTTCAAAACCTTATAGATCAAACATAATAAAGTGAAAAGACCCTTCTAGAAAATAATCCACTCTAACATGCACGAAAGACAATAAAGTAAAAATGAGACAACTTCATCATCATTGAAATGGAGAGAAAAGTCCAAGAGATGAAATAGTTCACATGAGACAGAAAATAACTTCACACTCATTTTATAATTTAATTGTATCACTGCTCTGTATGTGGTTCTCATAAGTGATTAATCAATGCTTTATCCATATTTATAATCAAATTTTAATCACGGTAGTTATTATAAAGGGGTTATATGTAGTTGTAGTTATGGGTTTATAGGCACAAAACCCGACAGGAGTACACTAATTTGTCATGTGCACTAACCCGACCAGAGTACACTAATTTGTCATGTGCACTAACCCGACAGGAGTACACTAATTCATCATGTGCACTAACCTGACAGGAGTACACTAATTCGTCATGTGCACTAACCCGACAGGAGTACACTAATTCACCATATGCACTAACCTGACAGGAGTACACTAATTCACCATATGCACTAACCTGACAGGAGTACACTAATTCATCATGTGCACTAACCCGACAGGAGTACACTAATTCATCATGTGCACTAACTCGACAGGAGTACACTAATTCGTCATGTGCACTAACCCGACAGGAGTACACTAATTCGTCATGTGCACTAACCTGACAGGAGTACACTAATTCATCATGTGCACTAACTCGACAGGAGTACACTAATTCGTCATGTGCACTAACTCGACAGGAGTACACTAATTCGTCATGTGCACTAACCTGACAGGAGTACACTAATTCATCATGTGCACTAACTCGACAGGAGTACACTAATTCGTCATGTGCACTAACCCGACAGGAGTACACTAATTCGTCATGTGCACTAACCCAACAGAGGTACACTAATTCGTCATGTTCACTAACCTGACAGGAGTACACTAATTCGTCATGTGCACTAACCCGACCGGAGTACACTAATTCGTCATGTGCACTAACCCGACAGGAGTACACTAATTCGTCATGTGCACTAACCCAACAGAGGTACACTAATTCGTCATGTTCACTAACCTGACAGGAGTACACTAATTCGTCATGTGCACTAACCCGACAGGAGTACACTAATTCGTCATGTTCACTAAACTGACAGGAGTACACTAATTCGTCATGTTCACTAACCTAACGGGAGTACACTAATTTGTCATGTGCACTAACCCGACAGGAGTACACTAATTCGTCATGTTCACTAACCTGACAGGAGTACACTAATTCGTCATGTTCACTAACCTAACAGGAGTACACTAATTTGTCATGTGCACTAACCCGACAGTAGTACACTAATTTGTCATGTGCACTAACCTGACAGGAGTACACTAATTCATCATGTGCACTAACCCGACAGGAGTACACTAATTTGTCATGTGCACTAACCTGACAGGAGTACACTAATTCATCATGTGCACTAACCCGACAGGAGTACACTAATTCGTCATGTGCACTAACCCGACAGGAGTACAGTAATTCATCATGTGCACTAACCCGACAGGAGTACACTAATTCGTCATGTGCACTAACCCAACAGAAGTACACTAATTCGTCATGTGCACTAACCTGACAGGAGTACACTAATTCGTCATGTGCACTAACCTGACAGGAGTACACTAATTCATTATGTGCACTAACCCGACAGGAGTGCACTAATTCGTCATGTGCGCTAACCTGACAGGCCTACACTAATTCGTCATGTGCACTAACCCGACAGGAGTACACTAATTCATCATGTGCACTAACCTGACAGGAGTACACTAATTCATCATGTGTACTATCCCGACAGGAGTACACTCATTCGTCATGTTCACTAACCCGACAGGGGTACACTAATTCGTCATGTTCACTAACCTGACAGGAGTACACTAATTCATCATGTGCACTAACCCGACAGGAGTACACTCATTCGTCATGTTCACTAACCCGACAGGGGTACACTAATTCGTCATGTTCACTAACCTGACAGGAGTACACTAATTCATCATGTTCACTAACCCGACAGTAGTCACTAATTCGTTATGTGCACTAACCCGACAGGAGTACACTAATTCGTCATGTGCACTAACCCGACAGTAGTACACTAATTTGTCATGTGCACTAACCCGACAGGAGTACACTAATTCGTCATGTGCACTAACCCGACAGGAGTACACTAATTCGTCATGTGCACTAACCCGACAGGAGTACACTAATTTGTCATGTGCACTAACCTGACAGGAGTACACTAATTTGTCATGTGCACTAACCCGACAGGAGTACACTAATTTGTCATGTGCACTAACCCGACAGGAGTACACTAATTCGTCATGTGCACTAACCCGACAGGAGTACACTAATTCGTCATGTGCACTAACCTGACAGGAGTACACTAATTCATCATGTGCACTAACCTGACAGGAGTACACTAATTTGTCATGTGCACTAACATGACAGGAGTACACTAATTCATCATGTGCACAAACCTGACAGGAGTACACTAATTCGTCATGTGCACTAACCCGACAGGAGTACACTAATTCGTCATGTTCACTAAACTGACAGGGGTACACTAATTCGTCATGTTCACTAACCTAACAGGAGTACACTAATTTGTCATGTGCACTAACCCGACAGGAGTACACTAATTCGTCATGTGCACTAACCCGACAGGAGTACACTAATTCACCATTTGCACTAACCTGACAGGCGTACACTAATTCATCATGTGCACTAACCTGACAGGAGTACACTAATTTGTCATGTTCACTAACCTGACAGGAGTACACTAATTTGTCATGTGCACTAACCCGACAGGAGTACACTAATTTGTCATGTTCACTAACCTGACAGGAGTACACTAATTCGTCATGTTCACTAACCTAACAGGAGTACACTAATTTGTCATGTGCACTAACCCGACAGGAGTACACTAATTCGTCATGTGCACTAACCTGACAGGAGTACACTAATTCATCATGTGCACTAACCCGACAGGAGTACACTAATTTGTCATGTGCACTAACCTGACAGGAGTACACTAATTCATCATGTGCACTAACCCGACAGGAGTACACTAATTTGTCATGTGCACTAACCCGACAGGAGTACACTAATTCGTGATGTGCACTAACCCGACAGGAGTACACTAATTTGTCATGTGCACTAACCCGACAGGAGTACACTAATTTGTCATGTGCACTAACCTGACAGGAGTACACTAATTCATCATGTGCACTATCCCAACAGGAGTACACTAATTTGTCATGTGCACTAACCCGACAGGAGTAAACTAATTTGTCATGTGCACTAACCTGACAGGAGTACACTAATTTGTCATGTGCACTAACCCGACAGGAGTACACTAATTTGTCATGTGCACTAACCCGACAGGAGTACACTAATTCGTCATGTGCACTAACCCGACAGGAGTACACTAATTCGTCATGTGAACTAACCTGACAGGAGTACACTAATTCGTCATGTGCACTAACCCGACAGGAGTACACTAATTCGTCATGTGCACTAACCTGACAGGAGTACAGTAATTCATCATGTGCACTAACCTGACAGGAGTACACTAATTTGTCATGTGCACTAACATGACAGGAGTACACTAATTCATCATGTGCACTAACCTGACAGGAGTACACTAATTCGTCATGTGCACTAACCCGACAGGAGTACACTAATTCGTCATGTTCACTAAACTGACAGGGGTACACTAATTCGTCATGTTCACTAACCTAACAGGAGTACACTAATTTGTCATGTGCACTAACCCGACAGGAGTACACTAATTCGTCATGTGCACTAACCTGACAGGAGTACACTAATTCATCATGTGCACTAACCCGACAGGAGTACACTAATTTGTCATGTGCACTAACCTGACAGGAGTACACTAATTCATCATGTGCACTAACCCGACAGGAGTACACTAATTTGTCATGTGCACTAACCCGACAGGAGTACACTAATTTGTCATGTGCACTAACCCGACAGGAGTACACTAATTTGTCATGTGCACTAACCCGAGAGGAGTACACTAATTTGTCATGTGCACTAACCTGACAGGAGTACACTAATTCATCATGTGCACTAACCCGACAGGAGTACACTAATTTGTCATGTGCACTAACCCGACAGGAGTAAACTAATTTGTCATGTGCACTAACCTGACAGGAGTACACTAATTTGTCATGTGCACTAACCCGACAGGAGTACACTAATTTGTCATGTTCACTAACCCAACAGGAGTACACTAATTCGTCATGTGCACTAACCCGACAGGAGTACACTAATTCGTCATGTGCACTAACCTGACAGGAGTACACTAATTCGTCATGTGCACTAACCCGACAGGAGTACACTAATTCGTCATGTGCACTAACCTGACAGGAGTACAGTAATTCATCATGTGCACTAACCTGACAGGAGTACACTAATTTGTCATGTGCACTAACATGACAGGAGTACACTAATTCGTCATGTGCACTAACCTGACAGGAGTACACTAATTCGTCATGTGCACTAACCCGACAGGAGTACACTAATTCGTCATGTTCACTAAACTGACAGGGGTACACTAATTCGTCATGTTCACTAACCTAACAGGAGTACACTAATTTGTCATGTGCACTAACCCGACAGGAGTACACTAATTCGTCATATGCACTAACCTGACAGGAGTACACTAATTCATCATGTGCACTAACCCGACAGGAGTACACTAATTTGTCATGTGCACTAACCTGACAGGAGTACACTAATTCATCATGTGCACTAACCCGACAGGAGTACACTAATTTGTCATGTGCACTAACCCGACAGGAGTACACTAATTCGTCATGTGCACTAACCCGACAGGAGTACACTAATTTGTCATGTGCACTAACCCGACAGGAGTACACTAATTTGTCATGTGCACTAACCTGACAGGAGTACACTAATTCATCATGTGCACTAACCCGACAGGAGTACACTAATTTGTCATGTGCACTAACCAGACAGGAGTAAACTAATTTGTCATGTGCACTAACCTGACAGGAGTACACTAATTTGTCATGTGCACTAACCCGACAGGAGTACACTAATTTGTCATGTTCACTAACCCGACAGGAGTACACTAATTCGTCATGTGCACTAACCCGACAGGAGTACACTAATTCGTCATGTGCACTAACCTGACAGGAGTACACTAATTGGTCATGTGCACTAACCCGACAGGAGTACACTAATTCGTCATGTGCACTAACCTGACAGGAGTACACTAATTCATCATGTGCACTAACCTGACAGGTGTACACTAATTTGTCATGTGCACTAACATGACAGGAGTACACTAATTCATCATGTGCACTAACCTGACAGGAGTACACTAATTCGTCATGTGCACTAACCCGACAGGAGTACACTAATTCGTCATGTTCACTAAACTGACAGGTGTACACTAATTCGTCATGTTCACTAACCTAACAGGAGTACACTAATTTGTCATGTGCACTAACCCGACAGGAGTACACTAATTCGTCATGTGCACTAACCCGACAGGAGTACACTAATTCACCATATGCACTAACCTGACAGGCGTACACTAATTCATCATGTGCACTAACCTGACAGGAGTACACTAATTTGTCATGTTCACTAACCTGACAGGAGTACACTAATTTGTCATGTGCACTAACCCGACAGGAGTACACTAATTTGTCATGTTCACTAACCTGACAGGAGTACACTAATTCGTCATGTTCACTAACCTAACAGGAGTACACTAATTTGTCATGTGCACTAACCCGACAGGAGTACACTAATTCGTCATGTGCACTAACCTGACAGGAGTACAGTAATTCATCATGTGCACTAACCCGACAGGAGTACACTAATTTGTCATGTGCACTAACCTGACAGGAGTACACTAATTCATCATGTGCACTAACCCGACAGGAGTACACTAATTTGTCATGTGCACTAACCCGACAGGAGTACACTAATTCGTCATGTGCACTAACCCGACAGGAGTACACTAATTCGTCATGTTCACTAAACTGACAGGGGTACACTAATTCGTCATGTTCACTAACCTAACAGGAGTACACTAATTTGTCATGTGCACTAACCCGACAGGAGTACACTAATTCGTCATGTTCACTAACCTGACAGGAGTACACTAATTCGTCATGTTCACTAACCTAACAGGAGTACACTAATTTGTCATGTGCACTAACCCGACAGTAGTCACTAATTCATCATGTGCACTAACCCGACAGGAGTACACTAATTTGTCATGTGCACTAACCTGACAGGAGTACACTAATTCATCATGTGCACTAACCCGACAGGAGTACACTAATTCGTCATGTGCACTAACCCAACAGGAGTACAGTAATTCATCATGTGCACTAACCCGACAGGAGTACACTAATTCATCATGTGCACTAACCCAACAGGAGTACACTAATTCGTCATGTGCACTAACCTGACAGGAGTACACTAATTCGTCATGTGCACTAACCTGAAAAGGAGTACACTAATTCGTCATGTTCACTAACCTGACAGGAGTACACTAATTTGTCATGTGCACTAACCCGACAGGAGTACACTAATTCGTCATGTGCACTAACCTGACAGGAGTACACTAATTCATCATGTGCACTAACCCGACAGGAGTACACTAATTTGTCATGTGCACTAACCCGACAGGAGTACACTAATTCATCATGTGCACTAATCCGACAGGAGTACACTAATTTGTCATGTGCACTAACCCGACAGGAGTACACTAATTCATCATGTGCACTAACCCGACAGGAGTACACTAATTTGTCATGTGCACTAACCCGAGAGGAGTACACTAATTTGTCATGTGCACTAACCTGACAGGAGTACACTAATTCATCATGTGCACTAACCCGACAGGAGTACACTAATTTGTCATGTGCACTAACCCGACAGGAGTACACTAATTTGTCATGTGCACTAACCTGACAGGAGTACACTAATTTGTCATGTGCACTAACCCGACAGGAGTACACTAATTCGTCATGTGCACTAAACCGACAGGAGTACACTAATTCGTCATGTGCACTAACCCGACAGGAGTACACTAATTTGTCATGTGCACTAACCTGACAGGAGTACACTAATTTGTCATGTGCACTAACCCGACAGGAGTACACTAATTTGTCATGTGCACTAACCCGACAGGAGTACACTAATTCGTCATGTGCACTAACCCGACAGGAGTACACTAATTCGTCATGTGCACTAACCTGACAGGAGTACACTAATTCATCATGTGCACTAACCTGACAGGAGTACACTAATTTGTCATGTGCACTAACATGACAGGAGTACACTAATTCATCATGTGCACTAACCTGACAGGAGTACACTAATTCGTCATGTGCACTAACCCGACAGGAGTACACTAATTCGTCATGTTCACTAAACTGACAGGGGTACACTAATTCGTCATGTTCACTAACCTAACAGGAGTACACTAATTTGTCATGTGCACTAACCCGACAGGAGTACACTAATTCGTCATGTGCACTAACCCGACAGGAGTACACTAATTCACCATATGCACTAACCTGACAGGCGTACACTAATTCATCATGTGCACTAACCTGACAGGAGTACACTAATTTGTCATGTTCACTAACCTGACAGGAGTACACTAATTTGTCATGTGCACTAACCCGACAGGAGTACACTAATTTGTCATGTTCACTAACCTGACAGGAGTACACTAATTCGTCATGTTCACTAACCTAACAGGAGTACACTAATTTGTCATGTGCACTAACCCGACAGGAGTACACTAATTCGTCATGTGCACTAACCTGACAGGAGTACACTAATTCATCATGTGCACTAACCCGACAGGAGTACACTAATTTGTCATGTGCACTAACCTGACAGGAGTACACTAATTCATCATGTGCACTAACCCGACAGGAGTACACTAATTTGTCATGTGCACTAACCTGACAGGAGTACACTAATTCATCATGTGCACTAACCCGACAGGAGTACACTAATTTGTCATGTGCACTAACCCGACAGGAGTACACTAATTCGTCATGTGCACTAACCCGACAGGAGTACACTAATTTGTCATGTGCACTAACCAGACAGGAGTACACTAATTTGTCATGTGCACTAACCTGACAGGAGTACACTAATTCATCATGTGCACTATCCCGACAGGAGTACACTGATTTGTCATGTGCACTAACCCGACAGGAGTAAACTAATTTGTCATGTGCACTAACCTGACAGGAGTACACTAATTTGTCATGTGCACTAACCCGACAGGAGTACACTAATTTGTCATGTGCACTAACCCGACAGGAGTACACTAATTCGTCATGTGCACTAACCCGACAGGAGTACACTAATTCGTCATGTGAACTAACCTGACAGGAGTACACTAATTCGTCATGTGCACTAACCCGACAGGAGTACACTAATTCGTCATGTGCACTAACCTGACAGGAGTACAGTAATTCATCATGTGCACTAACCTGACAGGAGTACACTAATTTGTCATGTGCACTAACATGACAGGAGTACACTAATTCATCATGTGCACTAACCTGACAGGAGTACACTAATTCGTCATGTGCACTAACCCGACAGGAGTACACTAATTCGTCATGTTCACTAAACTGACAGGGGTACACTAATTCGTCATGTTCACTAACCTAACAGGAGTACACTAATTTGTCATGTGCACTAACCCGACAGGAGTACACTAATTCGTCATGTGCACTAACCTGACAGGAGTACACTAATTCATCATGTGCACTAACCCGACAGGAGTACACTAATTTGTCATGTGCACTAACCTGACAGGAGTACACTAATTCATCATGTGCACTAACCCGACAGGAGTACACTAATTTGTCATGTGCACTAACCCGACAGGAGTACACTAATTCGTCATGTGCACTAACCCGACAGGAGTACACTAATTTGTCATGTGCACTAACCCGACAGGAGTACACTAATTTGTCATGTGCACTAACCTGACAGGAGTACACTAATTCATCATGTGCACTAACCCGACAGGAGTACACTAATTTGTCATGTGCACTAACCCGACAGGAGTAAACTAATTTGTCATGTGCACTAACCTGACAGGAGTACACTAATTTGTCATGTGCACTAACCCGACAGGAGTACACTAATTTGTCATGTTCACTAACCCGACAGGAGTACACTAATTCGTCATGTGCACTAACCCGACAGGAGTACACTAATTCGTCATGTGCACTAACCTGACAGGAGTACACTAATTCGTCATGTGCACTAACCCGACAGGAGTACACTAATTCGTCATGTGCACTAACCTGACAGGAGTACACTAATTCATCATGTGCACTAACCTGACAGGAGTACACTAATTTGTCATGTGCACTAACATGACAGGAGTACACTAATTCATCATGTGCACTAACCTGACAGGAGTACACTAATTCGTCATGTGCACTAACCCGACAGGAGTACACTAATTCGTCATGTTCACTAAACTGACAGGTGTACACTAATTCGTCATGTTCACTAACCTAACAGGAGTACACTAATTTGTCATGTGCACTAACCCGACAGGAGTACACTAATTCGTCATGTGCACTAACCCGACAGGAGTACACTAATTCACCATATGCACTAACCTGACAGGCGTACACTAATTCATCATGTGCACTAACCTGACAGGAGTACACTAATTTGTCATGTTCACTAACCTGACAGGAGTACACTAATTTGTCATGTGCACTAACCCGACAGGAGTACACTAATTTGTCATGTTCACTAACCTGACAGGAGTACACTAATTCGTCATGTTCACTAACCTAACAGGAGTACACTAATTTGTCATGTGCACTAACCCGACAGGAGTACACTAATTCGTCATGTGCACTAACCTGACAGGAGTACAGTAATTCATCATGTGCACTAACCCGACAGGAGTACACTAATTCATCATGTGCACTAACCTGACAGGAGTACACTAATTCATCATGTGCACTAACCTGACAGGAGTACACTAATTTGTCATGTGCACTAACCCGACAGGAGTACACTAATTCGTCATGTGCACTAACCCGACAGGAGTACACTAATTCGTCATGTTCACTAAACTGACAGGGGTACACTAATTCGTCATGTTCACTAACCTAACAGGAGTACACTAATTTGTCATGTGCACTAACCCGACAGGAGTACACTAATTCGTCATGTTCACTAACCTGACAGGAGTACACTAATTCGTCATGTTCACTAACCTAACAGGAGTACACTAATTTGTCATGTGCACTAACCCGACAGGAGTACACTAATTCGTCATGTTCACTAACCTGACAGGAGTACACTAATTCGTCATGTTCACTAACCTCACAGGAGTACACTAATTTGTCATGTGCACTAACCTGACAGGAGTACACTAATTCATCATGTGCACTAACCCGACAGGAGTACACTAATTCGTCATGTGCACTAACCCAACAGGAGTACAGTAATTCATCATGTGCACTAACCCGACAGGAGTACACTAATTCATCATGTGCACTAACCCAACAGGAGTACACTAATTCGTCATGTGCACTAACCTGACAGGAGTACACTAATTCGTCATGTGCACTAACCTGAAAAGGAGTACACTAATTTGTCATGTGCACTAACCTGACAGGAGTACACTAATTTGTCATGTGCACTAACCCGACAGGAGTACACTAATTCGTCATGTGCACTAACCTGACAGGAGTACACTAATTCATCATGTGCACTAACCCGACAGGAGTACACTAATTTGTCATGTGCACTAACCTGACAGGAGTACACTAATTCATCATGTGCACTAATCCGACAGGAGTACACTAATTTGTCATGTGCACTAACCCGACAGGAGTACACTAATTCGTCATGTGCACTAACCCGACAGGAGTACACTAATTTGTCATGTGCACTAACCCGAGAGGAGTACACTAATTTGTCATGTGCACTAACCTGACAGGAGTACACTAATTCATCATGTGCACTAACCCGACAGGAGTACACTAATTTGTCATGTGCACTAACCCGACAGGAGTACAGTAATTCATCATGTGCACTAACCCGACAGGAGTACACTAATTTGTCAATTCGTCATGTTCACTAACCTAACAGGAGTACACTAATTTGTCATGTGCACTAACCCGACAGGAGTACACTAATTCGTCATGTGCACTAACCTGACAGGAGTACACTAATTCGTCATGTTCACTAACCTAACAGGAGTACACTAATTTGTCATGTGCACTAACCCGACAGGAGTACACTAATTCGTCATGTTCACTAACCTGACAGGAGTACACTAATTCGTCATGTTCACTAACCTGACAGGAGTACACTAATTTGTCATGTGCACTAACCTGACAGGAGTACACTAATTCATCATGTGCACTAACCCGACAGGAGTACACTAATTCGTCATGTGCACTAACCCAACAGGAGTACAGTAATTCATCATGTGCACTAACCCGACAGGAGTACACTAATTCATCATGTGCACTAACCCAACAGGAGTACACTAATTCGTCATGTGCACTAACCTGACAGGAGTACACTAATTCGTCATGTGCACTAACCTGAAAAGGAGTACACTAATTCGTCATGTTCACTAACCTGACAGGAGTACACTAATTTGTCATGTGCACTAACCCGACAGGAGTACACTAATTCGTCATGTGCACTAACCCGACAGGAGTACACTAATTCGTCATGTTCACTAAACTGACAGGGGTACACTAATTCGTCATGTTCACTAACCTAACAGGAGTACACTAATTTGTCATGTGCACTAACCCGACAGGAGTACACTAATTCATCATGTTCACTAACCTGACAGGAGTACACTAATTCGTCATGTTCACTAACCTAACAGGAGTACACTAATTTGTCATGTGCACTAACCCGACAGGAGTACACTAATTCGTCATGTTCACTAACCTGACAGGAGTACACTAATTCGTCATGTTCACTAACCTAACAGGAGTACACTAATTTGTCATGTGCACTAACCTGACAGGAGTACACTAATTCATCATGTGCACTAACCCGACAGGAGTACACTAATTCGTCATGTGCACTAACCCAACAGGAGTACAGTAATTCATCATGTGCACTAACCCGACAGGAGTACACTAATTCGTCATGTGCACTAACCAGACAGGAGTACACTAATTCGTCATGTGCACTAACCCGACAGGAGTACACTAATTCGTCATGTGCACTAACCTGAAAAGGAGTACACTAATTCGTCATGTTCACTAACCTGACAGGAGTACACTAATTTGTCATGTGCACTAACCCGACAGGAGTACACTAATTCGTCATGTGCACTAACCTGACAGGAGTACACTAATTCATCATGTGCACTAACCCGACAGGAGTACACTAATTTGTCATGTGCACTAACCTGACAGGAGTACACTAATTCATCATGTGCACTAATCCGACAGGAGTACACTAATTTGTCATGTGCACTAACCCGACAGGAGTACACTAATTCGTCATGTGCACTAACCCGACAGGAGTACACTAATTTGTCATGTGCACTAACCCGAGAGGAGTACACTAATTTGTCATGTGCACTAACCTGACAGGAGTACACTAATTCATCATGTGCACTAACCCGACAGGAGTACACTAATTTGTCATGTGCACTAACCCGACAGGAGTACACTAATTCGTCATGTGCACTAACCCGACAGGAGTACACTAATTCGTCATGTTCACTAAACTGACAGGGGTACACTAATTCGTCATGTTCACTAACCTAACAGGAGTACACTAATTTGTCATGTGCACTAACCCGACAGGAGTACACTAATTTGTCATGTGCACTAACCCGACAGGAGTACACTAATTCGTCATGTGCACTAACCCGACAGGAGTACACTAATTCGTCATGTGCACTAACCTGACAGGAGTACACTAATTCATCATGTGCACTAACCTGACAGGAGTACACTAATTTGTCATGTGCACTAACATGACAGGAGTACACTAATTCATCATGTGCACTAACCTGACAGGAGTACACTAATTCGTCATGTGCACTAACCCGACAGGAGTACACTAATTCGTCATGTTCACTAAACTGACAGGGGTACACTAATTCGTCATGTTCACTAACCTAACAGGAGTACACTAATTTGTCATGTGCACTAACCCGACAGGAGTACACTAATTCGTCATGTGCACTAACCCGACAGGAGTACACTAATTCACCATATGCACTAACCTGACAGGCGTACACTAATTCATCATGTGCACTAACCTGACAGGAGTACACTAATTTGTCATGTTCACTAACCTGACAGGAGTACACTAATTTGTCATGTGCACTAACCCGACAGGAGTACACTAATTTGTCATGTTCACTAACCTGACAGGAGTACACTAATTCGTCATGTTCACTAACCTAACAGGAGTACACTAATTTGTCATGTGCACTAACCCGACAGGAGTACACTAATTCGTCATGTGCACTAACCCGACAGGAGTACACTAATTCATCATGTGCACTAACCCGACAGGAGTACACTAATTTGTCATGTGCACTAACCTGACAGGAGTACACTAATTCATCATGTGCACTAACCCGACAGGAGTACACTAATTTGTCATGTGCACTAACCCGACAGGAGTACACTAATTCGTGATGTGCACTAACCCGACAGGAGTACACTAATTTGTCATGTGCACTAACCCGACAGGAGTACACTAATTTGTCATGTGCACTAACCTGACAGGAGTACACTAATTCATCATGTGCACTATCCCAACAGGAGTACACTAATTTGTCATGTGCACTAACCCGACAGGAGTAAACTAATTTGTCATGTGCACTAACCTGACAGGAGTACACTAATTTGTCATGTGCACTAACCCGACAGGAGTACACTAATTTGTCATGTGCACTAACCCGACAGGAGTACACTAATTCGTCATGTGCACTAACCCGACAGGAGTACACTAATTCGTCATGTGCACTAACCTGACAGGAGTACACTAATTCGTCATGTGCACTAACCCGACAGGAGTACACTAATTCGTCATGTGCACTAACCTGACAGGAGTACACTAATTCATCATGTGCACTAACCTGACAGGAGTACACTAATTTGTCATGTGCACTAACATGACAGGAGTACACTAATTCATCATGTGCACTAACCTGACAGGAGTACACTAATTCGTCATGTGCACTAACCCGACAGGAGTACACTAATTCGTCATGTTCACTAAACTGACAGGGGTACACTAATTCGTCATGTTCACTAACCTAACAGGAGTACACTAATTTGTCATGTGCACTAACCCGACAGGAGTACACTAATTCGTCATGTGCACTAACCTGACAGGAGTACACTAATTCATCATGTGCACTAACCCGACAGGAGTACACTAATTTGTCATGTGCACTAACCTGACAGGAGTACACTAATTCATCATGTGCACTAACCCGACAGGAGTACACTAATTTGTCATGTGCACTAACCCGACAGGAGTACACTAATTTGTCATGTGCACTAACCCGACAGGAGTACACTAATTTGTCATGTGCACTAACCCGACAGGAGTACACTAATTTGTCATGTGCACTAACCTGACAGGAGTACACTAATTCATCATGTGCACTAACCCGACAGGAGTACACTAATTTGTCATGTGCACTAACCCGACAGGAGTACACTAATTTGTCATGTGCACTAACCTGACAGGAGTACACTAATTTGTCATGTGCACTAACCCGACAGGAGTACACTAATTTGTCATGTTCACTAACCCAACAGGAGTACACTAATTCGTCATGTGCACTAACCCGACAGGAGTACACTAATTCGTCATGTGCACTAACCTGACAGGAGTACACTAATTCGTCATGTGCACTAACCCGACAGGAGTACACTAATTCGTCATGTGCACTAACCTGACAGGAGTACAGTAATTCATCATGTGCACTAACCTGACAGGAGTACACTAATTTGTCATGTGCACTAACATGACAGGAGTACACTAATTCATCATGTGCACTAACCTGACAGGAGTACACTAATTCGTCATGTGCACTAACCCGACAGGAGTACACTAATTCGTCATGTTCACTAAACTGACAGGGGTACACTAATTCGTCATGTTCACTAACCTAACAGGAGTACACTAATTTGTCATGTGCACTAACCCGACAGGAGTACACTAATTCGTCATATGCACTAACCTGACAGGAGTACACTAATTCATCATGTGCACTAACCCGACAGGAGTACACTAATTTGTCATGTGCACTAACCTGACAGGAGTACACTAATTCATCATGTGCACTAACCCGACAGGAGTACACTAATTTGTCATGTGCACTAACCCGACAGGAGTACACTAATTCGTCATGTGCACTAACCCGACAGGAGTACACTAATTTGTCATGTGCACTAACCCGAGAGGAGTACACTAATTTGTCATGTGCACTAACCTGACAGGAGTACACTAATTCATCATGTGCACTAACCCGACAGGAGTACACTAATTTGTCATGTGCACTAACCAGACAGGAGTAAACTAATTTGTCATGTGCACTAACCTGACAGGAGTACACTAATTTGTCATGTGCACTAACCCGACAGGAGTACACTAATTTGTCATGTTCACTAACCCGACAGGAGTACACTAATTCGTCATGTGCACTAACCCGACAGGAGTACACTAATTCGTCATGTGCACTAACCTGACAGGAGTACACTAATTGGTCATGTGCACTAACCCGACAGGAGTACACTAATTCGTCATGTGCACTAACCTGACAGGAGTACACTAATTCATCATGTGCACTAACCTGACAGGTGTACACTAATTTGTCATGTGCACTAACATGACAGGAGTACACTAATTCATCATGTGCACTAACCTGACAGGAGTACACTAATTCGTCATGTGCACTAACCCGACAGGAGTACACTAATTCGTCATGTTCACTAAACTGACAGGTGTACACTAATTCGTCATGTTCACTAACCTAACAGGAGTACACTAATTTGTCATGTGCACTAACCCGACAGGAGTACACTAATTCGTCATGTGCACTAACCCGACAGGAGTACACTAATTCACCATATGCACTAACCTGACAGGCGTACACTAATTCATCATGTGCACTAACCTGACAGGAGTACACTAATTTGTCATGTTCACTAACCTGACAGGAGTACACTAATTTGTCATGTGCACTAACCCGACAGGAGTACACTAATTTGTCATGTTCACTAACCTGACAGGAGTACACTAATTCGTCATGTTCACTAACCTAACAGGAGTACACTAATTTGTCATGTGCACTAACCCGACAGGAGTACACTAATTCGTCATGTGCACTAACCTGACAGGAGTACAGTAATTCATCATGTGCACTAACCCGACAGGAGTACACTAATTTGTCATGTGCACTAACCTGACAGGAGTACACTAATTCATCATGTGCACTAACCCGACAGGAGTACACTAATTTGTCATGTGCACTAACCCGACAGGAGTACACTAATTCGTCATGTGCACTAACCCGACAGGAGTACACTAATTCGTCATGTTCACTAAACTGACAGGGGTACACTAATTCGTCATGTTCACTAACCTAACAGGAGTACACTAATTTGTCATGTGCACTAACCCGACAGGAGTACACTAATTCGTCATGTTCACTAACCTGACAGGAGTACACTAATTCGTCATGTTCACTAACCTAACAGGAGTACACTAATTTGTCATGTGCACTAACCCGACAGTAGTCACTAATTCATCATGTGCACTAACCCGACAGGAGTACACTAATTTGTCATGTGCACTAACCTGACAGGAGTACACTAATTCATCATGTGCACTAACCCGACAGGAGTACACTAATTCGTCATGTGCACTAACCCAACAGGAGTACAGTAATTCATCATGTGCACTAACCCGACAGGAGTACACTAATTCATCATGTGCACTAACCCAACAGGAGTACACTAATTCGTCATGTGCACTAACCTGACAGGAGTACACTAATTCGTCATGTGCACTAACCTGAAAAGGAGTACACTAATTCGTCATGTTCACTAACCTGACAGGAGTACACTAATTTGTCATGTGCACTAACCCGACAGGAGTACACTAATTCGTCATGTGCACTAACCTGACAGGAGTACACTAATTCATCATGTGCACTAACCCGACAGGAGTACACTAATTTGTCATGTGCACTAACCCGACAGGAGTACACTAATTCATCATGTGCACTAATCCGACAGGAGTACACTAATTTGTCATGTGCACTAACCCGACAGGAGTACACTAATTCATCATGTGCACTAACCCGACAGGAGTACACTAATTTGTCATGTGCACTAACCCGACAGGAGTACACTAATTTGTCATGTGCACTAACCTGACAGGAGTACACTAATTCATCATGTGCACTAACCCGACAGGAGTACACTAATTTGTCATGTGCACTAACCCGACAGGAGTACACTAATTTGTCATGTGCACTAACCTGACAGGAGTACACTAATTTGTCATGTGCACTAACCCGACAGGAGTACACTAATTCGTCATGTGCACTAAACCGACAGGAGTACACTAATTCGTCATGTGCACTAACCCGACAGGAGTACACTAATTTGTCATGTGCACTAACCTGACAGGAGTACACTAATTTGTCATGTGCACTAACCCGACAGGAGTACACTAATTTGTCATGTGCACTAACCCGACAGGAGTACACTAATTCGTCATGTGCACTAACCCGACAGGAGTACACTAATTCGTCATGTGCACTAACCTGACAGGAGTACACTAATTCATCATGTGCACTAACCTGACAGGAGTACACTAATTTGTCATGTGCACTAACATGACAGGAGTACACTAATTCATCATGTGCACTAACCTGACAGGAGTACACTAATTCGTCATGTGCACTAACCCGACAGGAGTACACTAATTCGTCATGTTCACTAAACTGACAGGGGTACACTAATTCGTCATGTTCACTAACCTAACAGGAGTACACTAATTTGTCATGTGCACTAACCCGACAGGAGTACACTAATTCGTCATGTGCACTAACCCGACAGGAGTACACTAATTCACCATATGCACTAACCTGACAGGCGTACACTAATTCATCATGTGCACTAACCTGACAGGAGTACACTAATTTGTCATGTTCACTAACCTGACAGGAGTACACTAATTTGTCATGTGCACTAACCCGACAGGAGTACACTAATTTGTCATGTTCACTAACCTGACAGGAGTACACTAATTCGTCATGTTCACTAACCTAACAGGAGTACACTAATTTGTCATGTGCACTAACCCGACAGGAGTACACTAATTCGTCATGTGCACTAACCTGACAGGAGTACACTAATTCGTCATGTGCACTAACCCGACAGGAGTACACTAATTTGTCATGTGCACTAACCTGACAGGAGTACACTAATTCATCATGTGCACTAACCCGACAGGAGTACACTAATTTGTCATGTGCACTAACCTGACAGGAGTACACTAATTCATCATGTGCACTAACCCGACAGGAGTACACTAATTTGTCATGTGCACTAACCCGACAGGAGTACACTAATTCGTCATGTGCACTAACCCGACAGGAGTACACTAATTTGTCATGTGCACTAACCAGACAGGAGTACACTAATTTGTCATGTGCACTAACCTGACAGGAGTACACTAATTCATCATGTGCACTATCCCGACAGGAGTACACTGATTTGTCATGTGCACTAACCCGACAGGAGTAAACTAATTTGTCATGTGCACTAACCTGACAGGAGTACACTAATTTGTCATGTGCACTAACCCGACAGGAGTACACTAATTTGTCATGTGCACTAACCCGACAGGAGTACACTAATTCGTCATGTGCACTAACCCGACAGGAGTACACTAATTCGTCATGTGCACTAACCTGACAGGAGTACACTAATTCGTCATGTGCACTAACCCGACAGGAGTACACTAATTCGTCATGTGCACTAACCTGACAGGAGTACAGTAATTCATCATGTGCACTAACCTGACAGGAGTACACTAATTTGTCATGTGCACTAACATGACAGGAGTACACTAATTCATCATGTGCACTAACCTGACAGGAGTACACTAATTCGTCATGTGCACTAACCCGACAGGAGTACACTAATTCGTCATGTTCACTAAACTGACAGGGGTACACTAATTCGTCATGTTCACTAACCTAACAGGAGTACACTAATTTGTCATGTGCACTAACCCGACAGGAGTACACTAATTCGTCATGTGCACTAACCTGACAGGAGTACACTAATTCATCATGTGCACTAACCCGACAGGAGTACACTAATTTGTCATGTGCACTAACCTGACAGGAGTACACTAATTCATCATGTGCACTAACCCGACAGGAGTACACTAATTTGTCATGTGCACTAACCCGACAGGAGTACACTAATTCGTCATGTGCACTAACCCGACAGGAGTACACTAATTTGTCATGTGCACTAACCCGAGAGGAGTACACTAATTTGTCATGTGCACTAACCTGACAGGAGTACACTAATTCATCATGTGCACTAACCCGACAGGAGTACACTAATTTGTCATGTGCACTAACCCGACAGGAGTAAACTAATTTGTCATGTGCACTAACCTGACAGGAGTACACTAATTTGTCATGTGCACTAACCCGACAGGAGTACACTAATTTGTCATGTTCACTAACCCGACAGGAGTACACTAATTCGTCATGTGCACTAACCCGACAGGAGTACACTAATTCGTCATGTGCACTAACCTGACAGGAGTACACTAATTCGTCATGTGCACTAACCCGACAGGAGTACACTAATTCGTCATGTGCACTAACCTGACAGGAGTACACTAATTCATCATGTGCACTAACCTGACAGGAGTACACTAATTTGTCATGTGCACTAACATGACAGGAGTACACTAATTCATCATGTGCACTAACCTGACAGGAGTACACTAATTCGTCATGTGCACTAACCCGACAGGAGTACACTAATTCGTCATGTTCACTAAACTGACAGGTGTACACTAATTCGTCATGTTCACTAACCTAACAGGAGTACACTAATTTGTCATGTGCACTAACCCGACAGGAGTACACTAATTCGTCATGTGCACTAACCCGACAGGAGTACACTAATTCACCATATGCACTAACCTGACAGGCGTACACTAATTCATCATGTGCACTAACCTGACAGGAGTACACTAATTTGTCATGTTCACTAACCTGACAGGAGTACACTAATTTGTCATGTGCACTAACCCGACAGGAGTACACTAATTTGTCATGTTCACTAACCTGACAGGAGTACACTAATTCGTCATGTTCACTAACCTAACAGGAGTACACTAATTTGTCATGTGCACTAACCCGACAGGAGTACACTAATTCGTCATGTGCACTAACCTGACAGGAGTACAGTAATTCATCATGTGCACTAACCCGACAGGAGTACACTAATTTGTCATGTGCACTAACCTGACAGGAGTACACTAATTCATCATGTGCACTAACCTGACAGGAGTACACTAATTTGTCATGTGCACTAACCCGACAGGAGTACACTAATTCGTCATGTGCACTAACCCGACAGGAGTACACTAATTCGTCATGTTCACTAAACTGACAGGGGTACACTAATTCGTCATGTTCACTAACCTAACAGGAGTACACTAATTTGTCATGTGCACTAACCCGACAGGAGTACACTAATTCGTCATGTTCACTAACCTGACAGGAGTACACTAATTCGTCATGTTCACTAACCTAACAGGAGTACACTAATTTGTCATGTGCACTAACCCGACAGGAGTACACTAATTCGTCATGTTCACTAACCTGACAGGAGTACACTAATTCGTCATGTTCACTAACCTAACAGGAGTACACTAATTTGTCATGTGCACTAACCTGACAGGAGTACACTAATTCATCATGTGCACTAACCCGACAGGAGTACACTAATTCGTCATGTGCACTAACCCGACAGGAGTACAGTAATTCATCATGTGCACTAACCCGACAGGAGTACACTAATTCATCATGTGCACTAACCCAACAGGAGTACACTAATTCGTCATGTGCACTAACCTGACAGGAGTACACTAATTCGTCATGTGCACTAACCTGAAAAGGAGTACACTAATTCGTCATGTTCACTAACCTAACAGGAGTACACTAATTTGTCATGTGCACTAACCCGACAGGAGTACACTAATTCGTCATGTGCACTAACCTGACAGGAGTACACTAATTCATCATGTGCACTAACCCGACAGGAGTACACTAATTTGTCATGTGCACTAACCTGACAGGAGTACACTAATTCATCATGTGCACTAACCCGACAGGAGTACACTAATTTGTCATGTGCACTAACCCGACAGGAGTACACTAATTCGTCATGTGCACTAACCCGACAGGAGTACACTAATTTGTCATGTGCACTAACCCGAGAGGAGTACACTAATTTGTCATGTGCACTAACCTGACAGGAGTACACTAATTCATCATGTGCACTAACCCGACAGGAGTACACTAATTTGTCATGTGCACTAACCCGACAGGAGTACACTAATTCGTCATGTGCACTAACCCGACAGGAGTACACTAATTCGTCATGTTCACTAAACTGACAGGGGTACACTAATTCGTCATGTTCACTAACCTAACAGGAGTACACTAATTTGTCATGTGCACTAACCCGACAGGAGTACACTAATTCGTCATGTTCACTAACCTGACAGGAGTACACTAATTCGTCATGTTCACTAACCTGACAGGAGTACACTAATTTGTCATGTGCACTAACCCGACAGGAGTACACTAATTCGTCATGTTCACTAACCTGACAGGAGTACACTAATTCGTCATGTTCACTAACCTAACAGGAGTACACTAATTTGTCATGTGCACTAACCTGACAGGAGTACACTAATTCATCATGTGCACTAACCCGACAGGAGTACACTAATTCGTCATGTGCACTAACCCAACAGGAGTACAGTAATTCATCATGTGCACTAACCCGACAGGAGTACACTAATTCGTCATGTGCACTAACCCAACAGGAGTACACTAATTCGTCATGTGCACTAACCTGACAGGAGTACACTAATTCGTCATGTGCACTAACCTGAAAAGGAGTACACTAATTCGTCATGTTCACTAACCTGACAGGAGTACACTAATTTGTCATGTGCACTAACCCGACAGGAGTACACTAATTCGTCATGTGCACTAACCCGACAGGAGTACACTAATTCGTCATGTTCACTAAACTGACAGGGGTACACTAATTCGTCATGTTCACTAACCTAACAGGAGTACACTAATTTGTCATGTGCACTAACCCGACAGGAGTACACTAATTCATCATGTTCACTAACCTGACAGGAGTACACTAATTCGTCATGTTCACTAACCTAACAGGAGTACACTAATTTGTCATGTGCACTAACCCGACAGGAGTACACTAATTCGTCATGTTCACTAACCTGACAGGAGTACACTAATTCGTCATGTTCACTAACCTAACAGGAGTACACTAATTTGTCATGTGCACTAACCTGACAGGAGTACACTAATTCATCATGTGCACTAACCCGACAGGAGTACACTAATTCGTCATGTGCACTAACCCAACAGGAGTACACTAATTCATCATGTGCACTAACCCGACAGGAGTACACTAATTCATCATGTGCACTAACCCAACAGGAGTACACTAATTCGTCATGTGCACTAACCCGACAGGAGTACACTAATTCGTCATGTGCACTAACCTGAAAAGGAGTACACTAATTCGTCATGTTCACTAACCTAACAGGAGTACACTAATTTGTCATGTGCACTAACCCGACAGGAGTACACTAATTCGTCATGTGCACTAACCTGACAGGAGTACACTAATTCATCATGTGCACTAACCCGACAGGAGTACACTAATTTGTCATGTGCACTAACCTGACAGGAGTACACTAATTCATCATGTGCACTAATCCGACAGGAGTACACTAATTTGTCATGTGCACTAACCCGACAGGAGTACACTAATTCGTCATGTGCACTAAACCGACAGGAGTACACTAATTCGTCATGTGCACTAACCCGACAGGAGTACACTAATTTGTCATGTGCACTAACCTGACAGGAGTACACTAATTCATCATGTGCACTAACCCGACAGGAGTACACTAATTTGTCATGTGCACTAACCTGACAGGAGTACACTAATTCGTCATGTGCACTAACCCGACAGGAGTACACTAATTCGTCATGTTCACTAAACTGACAGGTGTACACTAATTCGTCATGTTCACTAACCTAACAGGAGTACACTAATTTGTCATGTGCACTAACCCGACAGGAGTACACTAATTCGTCATGTTCACTAACCTGACAGGAGTACACTAATTCGTCATGTTCACTAACCTAACAGGAGTACACTAATTTGTCATGTGCACTAACCCGACAGGAGTACACTAATTCGTCATGTTCACTAACCTGACAGGAGTACACTAATTCGTCATGTTCACTAACCTAACAGGAGTACACTAATTTGTCATGTGCACTAACCTGACAGGAGTACACTAATTCATCATGTGCACTAACCCGACAGGAGTACACTAATTCGTCATGTGCACTAACCCAACAGGAGTACAGTAATTCATCATGTGCACTAACCCGACAGGAGTACACTAATTCATCATGTGCACTAACCCAACAGGAGTACACTAATTCGTCATGTGCACTAACCTGACAGGAGTACACTAATTCGTCATGTGCACTAACCTGAAAAGGAGTACACTAATTCGTCATGTTCACTAACCTGACAGGAGTACACTAATTTGTCATGTGCACTAACCCGACAGGAGTACACTAATTCGTCATGTGCACTAACCTGACAGGAGTACACTAATTCATCATGTGCACTAACCCGACAGGAGTACACTAATTTGTCATGTGCACTAACCTGACAGGAGTACACTAATTCATCATGTGCACTAATCCGACAGGAGTACACTAATTTGTCATGTGCACTAACCCGACAGGAGTACACTAATTCGTCATGTGCACTAACCCGACAGGAGTACACTAATTTGTCATGTGCACTAACCCGAGAGGAGTACACTAATTTGTCATGTGCACTAACCTGACAGGAGTACACTAATTCATCATGTGCACTAACCCGACAGGAGTACACTAATTTGTCATGTGCACTAACCCGACAGGAGTACACTAATTTGTCATGTGCACTAACCTGACAGGAGTACACTAATTTGTCATGTGCACTAACCCGACAGGAGTACACTAATTCGTCATGTGCACTAACCTGACAGGAGTACACTAATTCGTCATGTGCACTAACCCGACAGGAGTACACTAATTCGTCATGTGCACTAACCTGACAGGAGTACACTAATTCATCATGTGCACTAACCTGACAGGAGTACACTAATTTGTCATGTGCACTAACATGACAGGAGTACACTAATTCATCATGTGCACTAACCTGACAGGAGTACACTAATTCGTCATGTGCACTAACCCGACAGGAGTACACTAATTGGTCATGTTCACTAAACTGACAGGGGTACACTAATTCGTCATGTTCACTAACCTAACAGGAGTACACTAATTTGTCATGTGCACTAACCCGACAGGAGTACACTAATTCGTCATGTTCACTAACCTGACAGGAGTACACTAATTCGTCATGTTCACTTACCTAACAGGAGTACACTAATTTGTCATGTGCACTAACCCGACAGTAGTCACTAATTCATCATGTGCACTAACCCGACAGGAGTACACTAATTTGTCATGTGCACTAACCTGACAGGAGTACACTAATTCATCATGTGCACTAACCCGACAGGAGTACACTAATTCGTCATGTGCACTAACCCAACAGGAGTACAGTAATTCATCATGTGCACTAACCCGACAGGAGTACACTAATTCATCATGTGCACTAACCCAACAGGAGTACACTAATTCGTCATGTGCACTAACCCGACAGGAGTACTAATTCGTCATGTTCACTAACCTGACAGGAGTACACTAATTCGTCATGTGCACTAACCTGACAGGAGTACACTAATTCATCATGTGCACTAACCCAACAGGAGTACACTAATTCGTCATGTGCACTAACCCGACAGGAGTACTAATTCGTCATGTTCACTAACCTGACAGGAGTACACTAATTTGTCATGTGCACTAACCCGACAGGAGTACACTAATTTGTCATGTGCACTAACCCGACAGGAGTACACTAATTTGTCATGTGCACTAACCTGACAGGAGTACACTAATTCATCATGTGCACTAACCCGACAGGAGTACACTCATTCGTCATGTGCACTAACCTGACAGGAGTACACTTATTCATCATGTGCACTAACCTGACAGGAGTACACTCATTCGTCATGTGCACTAACCCGACAGGAGTACACTAATTCGTCATGTGCACTAACCCGACAGGAGTCACTAATTCATCATGTGCACTAACCCGACAGGAGTACACTCATTCGTCATGTGCACTAACCTGACAGGAGTACACTAATTCATCATGTGCACTAACCCGACAGGAGTACACTCATTCGTCATCTGCACTAAACTGACAGGAGTACACTAATTCATCATGTGCACTAACCCGACAGGAGTACACTCATTCGTCATGTGCACTAACCCGACAGGAGTCACTAATTTGTCATATGCAATAACCTGACAATAAGCTGCCGGTCGTAGCAAGCCTCTTCATACGTCGGAAATGACGATTGGTCATCCTCCAATCACGGCTCCCCCCCCCCTCCTGGGGAATCAGTGTCTGATTCATTGCCGTGATTGGAGGAAGCCGGATTCCTCATTTTAGACCTGGGAAGAGGCTTTGCAACGGGCTGAGGAAGCGATGCAGCGGCTGTCAAGATTAAAAGCTAAGTATTTTCACAACACTGAATTACAGTGCCCCTGTTTTTTAATCAGATTTTTAAAAACCGGGCACTTTATCATCAAAATTTACATTCACTTTAAGGGGCGTTATGTATTATTAAAAATAAAATATTGAAAAATATTAATAATTAATCTAAATAATTATTATAGATGTACTAAAATATTCTAAAAAGTCAATAGAATATATATATATATTCTATTTTTACATTAACTATAATAATTATTAACTTTTAATTATTTTTCAATATTTTAATATTTACATAACATGCTTTAGGATAACTAAATTGTCATGTGAGCTAACCCAACAACGCATTAGACCTAACGTGCGCAATCCGAAATGCATTCCGTATATTTGACATTCCAATGTTCTTCACTCAGAAAAAAAAATATTTGTATATATATATATATCTGACAATGTTAATGTAAAATATATATCTATATGAATATGTATACCAGTATAGGTATATATAGATTTATAGAGAAATATCTAAAATAAAAATAACATATTCCTATATGTGAACAACACTGTAATGTGAAATATGAATAACTCCTGTTGGGTTAGTGCGCGAGCGATACGTTTTTGTCTTCTGTGCTCTCTATTGCAGTTTATGGGGAGAAGAAGTTAGCACGGTCGCGATAAACAAAGTCCTTTAGTTAGCGTGTGTCGGGTAACGCTCACACCCAAAAGTTTTAACTTGTAATAAACTCGCTAATCCACACGCTCAAGCAAAAGCGCTAAGGAGTACGCCACTTGTAATCTAACCCATAGATATGTACTAATAAGAGCTTGTCATTTTTCCCATTTAGATTGTAAGTTCCCAAGGGAACAGGGCTCCCAATTCCCCTGTATTTGTTTGTTAAATTTTGTCTGGTGTCTCATATTGTACTGTCCTTTTATCTTGGTTACCTATGGACAGCGCTGTGGAATCTGTTGGCGCTTTATAAATAAAGAATAATAATAATAATAATAATAATGTCATTTTTTTTCAATTTAAGGGCCCTTTAACTATTCTAAACTGGATAATTAACCTCTTGGCTGTCAGACTTCAAGTCATCTGGCAGTTTAGGGGTTAAATAAACACAGCAAGCATTGAGGGTCTGCTTAACCTCTCTAGCTGCGGTTCGGGTGCCGAGTTTAAAACACTTTTTTTCATTTTTTTTCCATTTCCTTTTTATTTAAACAAACTCTCTGCTCTTTAAGTGTGTTTCTTTTCTGGAGCGATGTCACCAAACAAAAAGACCTTTCTTCTCCAGTGACATCATTTCCAGGAAGCCCAGATCGACAGCTTTGTATTCTGTCATCTCCTTTCATTGATTTAGTGCAGATTAAAAATTATTAAGCAGAAGTCGGGAAACAAAAAGAAAAAAAAACATCTTAGCATTTATAGCTGTAACTGACTTATAATAAAAGCCATGTAAATACTAATTCCCCATCTGAAACA
>NC_069499.1:1582318851-1582341351 GCF_027579735.1 Bombina bombina
TGTCATTTTCTGTCTGACTCTTCTCTCTCAGTGTCACTTTCTGTCTGACTCTTCTCTCTCAGTGTCACTTTCTGTCTGACTCTCCTCTCTCCGTGTCACCCTCTGTCTCACTTTCTTCTCTCAGTGTCACCCTCTATCTGACTCTTCTCTCTCAGTGTCATCCTCTGTCTCCTCTCTTAGTGCCACCCTCTGTCTGAATCTTCTCTCTGTGTCACCCTCTGTCTGAATCTTCTCTCTCAGTGTCACCCTCTGTCTGACTCTCCTCTCTGTGTCACCCTATGTCTGAATCTTCTCTCTGTGTCACCCTCTGTCTGAATCTCCTCTCTGTGTCACCCTCTGTCTGAATCTTCTCTCTCAGTGTCACCCTCTGTCTGAATCTTCTCTCTGTGTCACCCTCTGTCTGAATCTTCTCTCTCAGTGTCACCCTCTGTCTGAATCTTCTCTATCAGTGTCACCCTCCTGTCTGACTCTCCTCTCTCTATGTCACCCTCTGTCTGACTTTTCTCTCTGTGTCTTTTCTGTCTCACTCTCCTCTCTCAGTGTCACCCTCTATTTGACTCTCCTCTCTCAGTGTCACCCTCTATCTGACTCTCCTCTCTCAGTGTCACCCTCTATCTGACTCTCCTCTCTCAGTGTCACCCTCTATCTGACTCTCTTCTCTTAGTGTCACTCTCTGTCTGACTCTCCTCTCTCAGTGTCACCCTCTATCTGACTCTCCTCTCTCAGTGTCACCCTCTATCTGACTCTCCTCTCTCAGTGTCACCCTCTATCTGACTCTCTTCTCTTAGTGTCACTCTCTGTCTGAATCTTCTCTCTCAGTGTCACCCTCCTACCTGACTCTCCTCTCTCTATGTCATCCTCTGTCTGACTTTTCTCTATGTGTCACTTTCTGTCCCACTTTCTTCTCTCAGTGTCACCCTCTATCTGACTCTCCTCTCTCAGTGTCACCCTCTGAATCTTCTCTCTCAGTGTCACCCTCTATCTGACTCTCCCCTCTCAGTGTCACCCTCTATCTGACTCTCCTCTCTGTCTTACCCGTTGTCTGACTCTCCTCTCTCAGTGTCACCCGTTGTCTGACTTTCCTCTCTCAGTGTCACCCGCTGTCTGATTTTCCTCTCTGTGTCACTCTCTGCCTGACTCTCCTCTCTCAGTGTCACCCGCTGTCTGACTTTCCTCTCTCAGTGTCACTCTCTGTCTGACTCTCCTCTCTGTGTCACCCTCTGTCTGACTCTCCTTGATCAGTGTCACTCTCTGTCTGACTCTCCTTGATCAGTGTCACCCTCTATCTGACTCTCCTCTCTCAGTGTCACCCTCTGAATCTTCTCTCTCAGTGTCACCCTCTATCTGACTCTCCCCTCTCAGTGTCACCCTCTATCTGACTCTCCTCTCTGTCTTACCCGTTGTCTGACTCTCCTCTCTCAGTGTCACCCGTTGTCTGACTTTCCTCTCTCAGTGTCACCCGCTGTCTGATTTTCCTCTCTGTGTCACTCTCTGCCTGACTCTCCTCTCTCAGTGTCACCCGCTGTCTGACTTTCCTCTCTCAGTGTCACCCATTGTCTGACTCTCCTCTCTGTGTCACCCTTTAACCATTTATCTGACTCTCTTCTCTCAGTGTCACCCATTGTCTGACTCTCCTTGATCAGTATCACTCGGTCTGACTCTCCTTAATCAGTGTCACCCTCTATCTGACTCTCCTCTCTCAGTGTCACCCATTGTCTGACTCTCCTTGATCAGTTTCACCCTCTGTCTCACTTTCCTCTCTCAGTGTCACCCTCAGTCTGCTGCTTCTCCACCTGTTATGTGGTCTATATCTATTAAGTGTTGTGTCCCAATCTATCCAGACTTTTCTGTGTGCAGGCAGACAGTGACGTCTTCTATCTTACTCTCCTCTCTCAATGTCACTCTCTATCTGACTCTCCTTGATCAGTGTCACCCGTTATCTGACTCTCTTCTCTCAGTGTCACCCTCTGTCTGACTCTCCTTGATCAGTGTCACCCTCTATCTGACTCTCCTCTCTCAGTGTCACCTGTTGTCTGACTCTCCTCTCTGTGTCACCCGTTGTCTGACTCTCCTCTCTGTCACCTGTTGTTTGACTCTCCTTGATCAGTTTCACCCTCTATTTGACTCCTCTCTGTGTAACCCGTTGTCTGACTCTCCTTGATCAGTGTCACCCTCTATATGACTCTCCTCTCTGTGTCACCCGTTGTCTGACTCTCCTTGATCAGTGTTACCCTCTATATGACTCCTCTCTGTGTCACCCTCTGTCTGACTCTCCTCTCTCAGTGTCAACCATTGTCTGACTCTCCTTGATCAGTGTCACCCTCTGTCTGACTCTCCTCTCTCAGTGTCAACCATTGTCTGACTCTCCTTGACCCGTTTCACCCTCTATCTGACTCTCCTCGCTTAGTGTCACCTATTGTCTGACTCTCCTTGATCAGTGTCACCCTCTTTCTCACTTTTCTCTCTCAGTGTCACCCTCTGCTGCTTCTCCACCTGTTATGTGGTCTATATATATTAAGTTGTGTGTCCCAATCTCCCCAGGCTTTTCTGTGCGCAGGCAGGGGGTGGGGTTGCACACGAGTGCACATGTGCAAGGGTGGACAAGATGCAAACCCAAGTCCGCCAGTAGTATGATAAATCTAGCAGTATATTTCTCTCTCTCTGGGTCATTCTTCTATCTGACTCTTGTATTTCATGCTCTTTCTACTTGCAACAGAGGCTGGAGTGCTTATACCATAGTAAATTGACATAAATCTGCAACAGATTAAAATAACCAATTGTAAAATATTAATTAAAATGAATCCCAATTTCCATTGTTTTACAATGGCCAATATTTCCTCACCACTTGTCTTATGTGTAGGAACCAATTATGTGCTTGTTACTAAACTAGACCAGGTTTGTAACTATCATTTTGTTTTACAATATCCTATCAGCTCTGTTGGGTCCAGTTAGGGCAGATATGTAGCAGGTTAGGCTGCAAGGTGCACATAAAAACACACAATTTTCAGAGCTAAATTACAAGAAAATGGGGCATGTTTCTTTAGTAGATTGTGATACCTTTTAAAATCAAGGTTTCTCTGTGGAACCAATACGACAACAACCCTTTTTCTGTTAAGATAATGAGGCAAAAGAAATAATGAAAGTATATTGCAAAATTTTATATACGACACATATTTAAACATATTATTCTATTACAATATGAAGGGGGTTTATGTCCCTTTAAGTATAATGCCAATTCTTAGCTTGCTGTTTGCTGCACAAGTGATCAGTTTGAACAGTACACAAATGAGTCCAAGTAAAAATGCCCAGATGGGTTTTAAGGGTGTATTCCTGAAATGCGGCACAATCTGGTAACAAAATGACAGTTTCTAGCGTTTGTCTAAGGGCTTTTGTTTGGCAGGGGTCAAGTTAAATTGTTTCTTTGGCCCCAGTGAGGGGAGAGCTGAGTTTTAGGTTCTTTTTTTTACAGATCTCTCATGTGCCAAATACAATCACAGATGTGAGGGTGGTCTACTTAGTACAGCTACAGAGTCAGCATATTCTGCATAGGAAGTTAAAGGGACACTCTAGTGAAAATTGAACTTTCATGATTCAGATAGGGCAGTAATTTTAAACAACTTTCCATTGTCCTTTTATCATCAAATTGCTTTGTTTTCTTGGTATTCTTTGTTGAAAGCTAAACCTAGATAGACTCATATGCTAATTTTAAGTGCATTTTGACAGTTTTTTTTTACATCTAGACAGTGCTAGTTCATGTGTGTCTTATATATAACATTGTGCTCACTCCCATAGGGTTATTTATGAGTCAGCACTGATTGGCTAAAATGCAAGACTGTCAAAAGCACTTAGATAAGGGGGTTGTCTGCAGAGGCTTAGATACAAGGTAATCACAGAGGTAAAAAGTATATTAATATAACTATGTTGGTTATGCAAAACTGGGGAATGAGTAATAAAGGGATTATCTATCTTTTTAAAGAACAAAAATGTTCCAATAGACTGTCCCTTTAACTTAAATCATTGGTTTTCACCCTGTATTTGCTTTGAGCACCACTGAACATATTCACAACAATATCACTTAAACTGCACTAATGCAATACAACCAAATGAAAAACACAGCCCTTCCTCTGGGGCGTCACCGAGAAACATAACAAAATATCATTTTAGCAACTACTCACTTCTGCAGCTAGCACTTTATAGGTCTACTCCAATTTCACTAAGACACAATTACTCCTTGCCTTATTATGGGTACTAGTCCATAGTTTCATAGATATAGTGTTTTGCAGCCCTCTCTGAAATGTAAGGGGTTAAAAGTAGTATTCCACAAACCACTTAAGACATTAACGTCCCATATTTGGATTTGTGAGGGATTTGAAACTTTTCATAATTCCATGCACAAATAATTAATCAAAGAATTAACGTATTAGCAGTATATATTAAAACTTTCATTTTTAGTCAACAATATATATTGTACACAACTACACATCACAAAAAATACATATATACCTTTAAGAAACATTATACTTGTATTTCTCAAGCAGTCTTATTATCTACAGGTGAAACTCGAAAAATTAGAATATTGTGCAAAAGTTCATTTATTTCACTAATGCAACTTAAAAGGTGAAACTAATATATGAGATGGACTCATTACATGCAAAGCAAGATAGTTCAAGCCGTGATTTGTCATAATTGTGATGATTATGGCTTACAGCTCATGAAAACCCCAAATCCACAATCTCAGAAAATTAGAATATTGTGAAAAGGTGCAATATTCTAGGCTCAAAGTGTCCCACTCTAATCAGCTAATTAAGCCATAACACCTGCAAAGGGTTCCTGAACCTTTAAATGGTCTCTCAGTCTGGTTCAGTAGGAATCACAATCATGGGAAAGACTGCTGACCTGACAGTTGTGCAGAAAACCATCATTGACACCCTCCATAAGGAGGGAAAGCCTCAAAAGGTAATTGCAAAAGAAGTTGGATGTTCCCAAAGTGCTGTATCAAAACACATTAATAGAAAGTTATGTGGAAGGGAAAAGTGTAGAAGAAAAAGGTGCGCAAGCAGCAGGGATGACCGCAGCCTGGAGAGGATTGTCAGGAAAAGGCCATTCAAAAGTGCTGGGGACTTTCACAAGAGCCACCACACACAGACGGATCCTGGACATGGGCTTCAAATGTCGTATTCCTCTTGTCAAGCCACTCCTGAACAACAAACAACGTCAGAAGCGTCTTACCTGGGCTAAAGAAAAACAGACCTGGTCTGTTGCTCAGTGGTCCAAAGTCCTCTTTTCTGATGAGAGCAAATTTTGCATCTCATTGGGAAACCAAGGACCCAGAGCATGGAGGGAGAATGGAGAGGCACACACTGCAAGATGTTTGAAGTCCAGTGTGAAGTTTCCACAGTCTGTGTTGATTTGGGGAGTCATGTCATCTGCTGGTGTTGGTCCACTGTGCTTCAACGCAGCCGTCTACCAGGAGATTTTGGAGCACTTTATGCTTCCTTCTGCAGACAAGCTCTATGGTGATGCTGACTTCATTTTCCAGCAGGATTTGGCACCTGCCCACACTGCCAAAAGCACCAAAACCTGGTTCAATGACCGTGGGATTACTTTGCTTGATTGGCCAGCAAACTCGCCTGACCTGAACCCCATAGAGAATCTATGGGGCATTGCCAAGAGAAAGATGAGAGACATGAGACCGAACAATGCAGAAGAGCTGAAGGCCGCTATTGAAGCATCCTGGTCTTCCATAACACCTCAGCAGTGCCACAGGCTGATAGATTCCATGCCACGCCGCATTGAGGCAGTAATTGCTGCAAAAGGGGCCCAAACCAAGTACCGAGTACATACAGTATGCATGCTTATACTTTTCAGTGGTCAGATTATTGTTCTACAGTACAGTCCTTGTTTTATTGATTGCATGTAATATTCTAATTTTCTGAGATTGTGGATTTGGGGTTTTCATGAGCTGTAAGCCATAGTCATCACAATTATGACAAATCACGGCTTGAACTATCCTGCTTTGCATGTAATGAGTCTATCTCATATATTAGTTTCACCTTTTAAGTTGCATTAGTGAAATAAATTAACTTTTGCACGATATTCTATTTTTTTCGAGTTTCACCTGTAGAAAGAGTGGGATGTCACATTCCAATATAGGTAGTGCTACGCAGTAGTGTGAGAATACTCAATTGTTATGAGAACACACTTTTTTTTGCTAAAAGCTCGCTAAATAATATAAAATGATTGACATAACTTTATATACGCCTGCTAAACTGTTGTTTATTAGAATTGCTGAGAGGGGATAAGAGATTTTTTGCCAACATCTTAAAGAGAAGGTTGATACAGCATCTGCCTGTGTTTCACTGAATGATGTTGGGTAATAAACACAGTTATTATTATACTACATTTTCATGTGTCTGTTTCCTTTTTTCAGTAGTATTATGAGACCTAGTTTGCATTCTCTAGCTGAATCGCTTTAATCCATGCAAGGTAAATATAACAGTTTGCCTTGCATGGATTAAAGCGATTCAGCTAGAGAATGCAATTAAAAAAATACTTTCAAATGTACATCTCTGATCATATTTGGTTTCTCTAGATAGGATTATAGGTGCTCAGGGGTGTGCACGTATCTTTAGTATGCTAGGACCTAGTTTCCATATTTGTTGTCAACTGGTGTTAAAGGGACAGTCTAGTCCAAAATAAACTTTCATGATTCAGATAGGGCATGTCATTTTAAACAATTTTCCAATTTACTTTTATCACCAATTTTGCTTTGTTCACTTGGTATTCTTAGTTGAAAGCTTAACCTATGAGGTTCATATGCTAATTTCTTAGACCTTGAAGGCCACCTCTTTTCAGAATGCATTTTAACAGTTTTTCACCACTAGAAGGTGTTAGTTCATGTGTTTCATATAGATAAAACTGTGCTCATGCACGTGAAGTTATCTGGGAGCCAGCACTGATTGGCTAAACTGCAAGTCTGTCAAAAGAACTGAAATAAAGGGGCAGTTTGCAGAGGCTTAGATACAAGATAATCACAGAGGTAAAAAGTATATAAATATAACTGTGTTGGTTATGCAAAACTGGGGAATGGGTAATAAAGGGATTATCTATCTTTTAAAACAAAAATTCAGGTGTAGACTGTCCCTTTAACATAAACCATCTCTTTAGACTTTAAAGGGACACTAAACACATTTCATGCACTTCTCTCTAATTATGGTGCCGCCATTTTGGAACCCAGATTACACTGCTGGTATCTAAAGGAGAGTTACTGCAAACAGGTCATCACTGGAATGTAATGATTATTTCAGCATAATGGCACCCAATGCGAGAGAGGCAGGGAGCAACCTCAATACTAGGCTTACAAAATGTATTTAGTATTTGAGGTTTGTATCATAGAAACCTCTCTTAAAGTGTTTTTCTTTTGAGACAAAAGCAGTTCATTAGCTCAGTTGTATTATTATTAATTTTTTTTTTTTAAACCCTCGATATTCAGGTTTAATTGCAGTGTTGGAACTTGAGCTAAATAAGTTGCTTTCATGTTGAAGTTTGGACCCTCGTGCTCAAAAAGGTTCACCGTCACTGACAGATCGTGCAGTTTTAAGAAGAGACATTCATTTTTGTCCATTATTAAATTGTGTACAGTATTTTAATAAGCACACTGTCTGAGCTACTACTGAGCATGTGCAAGAATTCTCTGTGTATATGTAGGAGTCTGTGATTGGCTGATGACGGTCATATGATACTGAGGACTAGCAAATAAAAGTACATGTGTTTGTTAATGCATTAAAGGGACAATCTACACCTTAATCATCTTAAATTCTTACCTTAGATTAAAGGGACAGTATACACTCATTTTCATATAACTGCATGTAATAGACACTACTATAAAGAATAAGATGCACAGATACTGATATAAAAATCCAGTATAAAACAGTTTAAAAACGTACTTAGAAGCTTTCAGTTTCGCTCTGTTGAAAACGCAGCTGGAAAGCCCACTGCAAGTGGCAAATAAGACATTCCCCCCCTCCTTTTGCATATGATAAGACCCTTTACACAAACAGGAGCCAGCTGGAGAAGGTAGCTGACTGTATTCAAATTAAACTTTGGGGCTTGGTTAGGAGTCTGAAAATCAGAGCCATGTTATTTAAAAAATAAGCATAATTATAATTTTTTTTAAAAAAAAACAAACTTTATGGGCTTTATAAATAGATCAACTACAAAACATTTATGCAAAGAAAGAATTAGTGTATAATGGCCCTTTAAGCTGCAAATAGTCTCCTGCAGCAGGAACAATAAAAATGTTATTTTAAAATGAATATGGTTTCTGGCCAGTTTAAAATGGCTGCCAAGCTCCACCCACTGATGACATCATGATCTGGGCTACATCTAGGCACTCTGCTGAATAGCATTGACAGTCTGTTGAATCCAACTAGTGAGTCTTTAGTAATTAGAAGCAGTATGCAGCCCAGATCGTAATGTCATCAGTGGGTGGAGCTTGGTAGCCATTATAAACTGGCCAGAAACAATATTCATTTAAAAATAACTGTTTTACCATTCCTGCTGCATGATATAAAAAAGGGTGCAGCAGGCTATTTGCAGCTTAAAGGGACACTAAAGCCTAAAATTTCCTTTCATGATCCAAGTAGAGAATACAATTTTTAACAACATTCCAAATGACTTCTATTATCTAATGTGCTTTATTCTTCAGATATCCTTTGTTGAAGAAATAGCAATGCACATGGTGAGCCAATCACATGAGTCATCTATGTGCAGCAACCAATCAGCAGCTACAGAGCCTATCTAGATATGCTTTTCAGCAAAGTATATCAAGAGAATGAAGCAAATTTTATAATAGAAGTACATTTCAAAGTTGTTTAAAATGACATGCTCTTTCTAAACCATGAAAGAAAAAATTTGTGTTTCAAGTCGCTTTAATCTAAGGTAAGACTTTAAGATGACTAAGGTGTACACTGTCCCTTTAACATGTTTGCAGCAACCGTTTTTCAACAGCTAAACACCAACTACTTATTTGGAGGAGCAAATTTACACTTACTGGAGCAGAAGGCGACTGTCATTTTGTTAGCAAAACCTGCATTGTTTTGAAGTATCTTATCACCTCTGTTTATGGCATTGAGAGACAAATATGTAGTAGAATTAGCCTTTTGAGGTCGGTAGTGTGCACTTCTGATTCTCAAAATTGCAAAACTAATCACTCATTTTCAGAGTTAAATTATGGGAAATGAGGCAACATGAAGTATAATAAACCCCCCCCCCTTTTTTTGATGCATTAAAAAGGGCAGCACTCTGTATTCAAAGAAAGTAAAAATCCTTTGGAAAGACAATAACAAAAATAGAGCTGCAACAACTAATCAGCAGAATGGATCAGTTGGTTTGCAATTAGATGGTCTGTGCACGACACCAGCTGCTTCACTCCGCTGAGCTCCTGCGCATGGTATTGTGTTTGATGGTCATGTCCTTCGCCTAAATGACGTCTACAGACATTTTACTTTTTTCCCGGACACTAGAAGTTTCTTTTTAAGTTTACAAGTACTCCTGTCATCTGTGCAACCCAGAAATAAAATAAGAGTCACAATTTGTATTAAATCAGGTGATTTGGGACTATGGTTTGCATTATATAGTGCCAAGCTTGTTTTTTATCCGATGAGTGGAAAAAAAAAAAATAATAATCGGCAGATTAATCGATTATGAAAATAATAGTTAGTTGCAGCCCTAAACAAAAGCGATATACAGATGAAGCTTTTATTGGCTAGCGAATAGTGGCTACATATTATTGGCTAGCGAATAGTGGCTACATATTATTGGCTAGCGAATAGTGGCTACATATTATTGGCTAGCGAATAGTGGCTACATCTGCAAACTTTCAGGGCACTAACAAAAGGGATCTCACTGCCCTGAAAGCTTGCAGATATATGCACAATTTAGTTAGCCAATAAATGCTTCACCTGTATATCGCTTTTGTTATTTTCTAGCCAAAGGATTTTTTTAAAGGATATTTAAACAGGTTATGCAAAAAGTTTGTAAAGAGGAGAGACAAAATATATTGTATAAGATCTAAGTATAATAAGTATATTTCTAATATTTTACAGTTCTTGAGTAGTATGTACCTGTATTCAACTTTTCTTTTGAGATAAATATTGTAAACTTTAACAAATATTTAATAAAATACATTTTAGATTAAAGTGTATACTGACCCGTAAAAAACAAATAAAAATTAAAAAAACGACAATACAGTGTCCATTTAATTGGATATTGGTCATTATTTTAAATATGCATAGCATACATCTCTATTGCAGGATATCTGCATACACATTTTACCCTCTTATCACAATTTATAAGAACATTCCCCACAAAAAGACCTTTTTTTAGCTTCTCTCTTTTGCAACAGGCAGTGAGGAACAGATATAAATTAGCTCCATTTGCAAACAATTTGTAGCATGTTGTAGGGTCAAGGTTCTATTCTAGACCAAGCAGTGTGCACCCAGATTCTTAGGAATAACTCACAGAAAAACAAACAGATGCATGTCAGTATAAAAAAAGGTGTCACGTATCAATAAAAAGGGACATGAAGATTCAGAGAGCATGTCATTTTAATCAACTTTCCAATTTACTAATTTTCTAATTAGCCTTAATTTCTTTGCATTCTTAGTGGAAAAGCATATCTACGTAGGCTCAGGAAAGCAGTACTGGGAGCTTGCTGTCTGCACATAAATACCTCTTGCCATTAGCACACCTATGTTCAGCTAGCTCCCAGTAGTGCATTGCGGCTCCTTCAACAAAGGATACCAAGAGAATGAAGCACATTTGATAATAGAGGTAAATTAGAAAGTGGTTTTAAAATCACATGTTCTATCTGAATCATTCAAGAAACAATTTGAGTTATATGTCCCTTTAAGGTTTAGTTTATTTAATCCAATAACATAAATTGACTAGTTGTCCATGTTCCAAGGAGAGAGCGTGTGAGAGCGAGTGTGTGAGCGAGAGAACTCTCTAGATTCACCAACAATGCAAACTTTGTAGTGAGGAAAATCTGGAGACTTATTCACACAATTTGGTGAATCATTTCTGCAGCTAGATATTTCCCCCCCTCACTGGCATTATTAAGACTATTTTATTCCTGAAATGTTAGACAAAATTTTAGGGATGGTGTAGGAATTTGAGTATTGCCAATGATTTTCCATAGACTGCGAGCTTATCATATTGTGTGTAATCACTGCACATACGGAGACGCCTGGAGCTTGTTAAAGGGACAGTATACTGTAAAATAGTTTTTCCCTTAATGTGTTTACAATTGCTTTTTTTTTACCAACTGCAGAGTAAAAAATGTATGAAAATTAGCTTTTTAAGGTTTATTTCTGTATATTAAAGCTCTGATTTTGTGTTTTGAAGCCACAGCCTAATAAAATAGGTTGAGCTTGTAGGTATAATCAGATCTCATTAGTGTATCACATTGTGCACATATACATGTGTCTGTATCTTATATCTGTAGATATAATCAGATCTCATTACTGTATCACATTGTGTACATATACATGTGTCTTTATCTTATATCTGTAGGTATAATCAGATCTCATTACTGTATCACACTGTGTACATATACATGTGTGTATCTTATATCTGTAGTATAATCAGATCTCATTACTGTATCACACTGTGTACATATACATGTGTCTTTATCTTATATCTGTAGGTATAATCAGATCTCATTACTGTATCACATTGTGTACATATACATGTGTCTTTATCTTATATCTGTAGGTATAATCAGATCTCATTACTGTATCACATTGTGCACATATACATGTGTCTGTATCTTATATCTGTAGGTATAATCAGATCTCATTACTGTATCACATTGTGTACATATACATGTGTCTGTATCTTATATCTGTAGGTATAATCAGATCTCATTACTGTATCACATTGTGTACATATACATGTGTCTTTATCTTATATCTGTAGGTATAATCAGATCTCATTACTGTATCACATTGTGCACATATACATGTGTCTGTATCTTATATCTGTAGGTATAATCAGATCTCATTACTGTATCACATTGTGTACATATACATGTGTCTTTATCTTATATCTGTAGATATAATCAGATCTCATTACTGTATCACATTGTGCACATATACATGTGTCTTTATCTTATATCTGTAGGTATAATCAGATCTCATTACTTTATCACATTGTGTACATATACATGTGACTGTATCTTATATCTGTAGGTATAATCAGATCTCATTACTGTATCACATTGTGTACATATACATGTGTCTTTATCTTATATCTGTAGGTATAATCAGATGTCATTACTATATCACATTGTGTACATATACATGTGTCTGTATCTTATCTCTGTAGGTATAATCAGATCTCATTACTGTATCACACTGTGTACATATACATGTGTCTTTATCTTATATCTGTAGGTATAATCAGATCTCATTACTGTATCACATTGTGTCTGTATCTTATATCTGTAGGTATAATCAGATCTCATTACTGTATCACATTGTGTCTGTATCTTATATCTGTAGGTATAATCAGATCTCATTACTGTATCACACTGTGTACATATACATGTGTCTTTATCTTATATCTGTAGGTATAATCAGATCTCATTACTGTATCACATTGTGTCTGTATCTTATATCTGTAGGTATAATCAGATCTCATTACTGTATCACATTGTGTCTGTATCTTATATCTGTAGGTATAATCAGATCTCATTACTGTATCACATTGTGCACATATACATGTGTCTTTATCTTATATCTGTAGGTATAATCAGATCTCATTACTGTATCACACTGTGTACATATACATGTGTCTATCTTATATCTGTAGGTATAATCAGATCTCATTACTGTATCACACTGTGTACATATACATGTGTCTTTATCTTATATCTGTAGGTATAATCAGATCTCATTACTGTATCACACTGTGTACATATACATGTGTCTGTATCTTATATCTGTATGTATAATCAGATCTCATTACTGTATCACATTGTGCACATATACATGTGTCTTTATCTTATATCTGTAGGTATAATCAGATCTCATTACTGTATCACATTGTGTACATATACATGTGCCTGTATCTTATATCTGTAGGTATAATCAGATCTCATTACTGTATCACATTGTGCACATATACCTGCTTCTTTATCTTATATCTGTCCTTAAAACAATCACCACTATTTTGAGAGAACAATGGAAAATCAACATTTTATTACCTTATCTCTCTGCTTTATCACACTGGGAGTGTAATTTCTTCTGCTGGCTGTGTTTACAAAGCTTATCTATAGCTGGTACGCGCGGCCACAAACTTTCAGAATAGGTGGGGATACCACATGCTAAATCAACAATTTCAAATTCCAATATAAGGGTAAAGGAGCTACTTGTAAACAATTTAATACACTCCAGCAGGTAAAGTGGATCATTGGGAACAAATTAAAGGGGAGAAATTTTTTGAGTAAACTGTCCCTGTAAATAAAAAAGGTTAAAACTACAAATATTTACAACTGAAACAAGTAATAAACATGCACAAACACCTTGTTATATAATGGCTGCTTTATTTCTCTGGAACGGAAATAAATACGACAGCCTACAGAACGGCAGTGACGATACAGAATAAACTCATTTTCTGCCGCAATTCATTTTCTTTCATAAGAAAAAATGTCAAACTTTACACCAAGCTTTTTACAAAGCATTAATGTCATAAAAAAAAACAAAAAAAATGTCTCTGTACACAGAATGTGCCGAATTACAATAAGGCACCTCTTTTGAAGATTAGTATTAATAAGGGAGTAAGGCAGTTGTGGGGGGTTTTATGTCTCATGTTGAAATTTTTTTTTTTTTTTTTTTAAATAATTTATCTTCCCAAATGTGAATAAACTCATTGATTGGCTGGCTTGCCTCGTACCGCAGCATATTGTATTAGTGTAACAGTGTTGATTTTTGGGCAGCATTTGTAGGAATTCTTTATAAACAGAATCTGTAGTCATTAAGATTCCTGGTGATCACTTGTGGTGTCTAGAAGTATTTCTCCAGACGTGAATTAGTAGTCTGTGCTTGGACACAACACTCAGTCTGTGCTGATTTCACAGGGGTTCAGCCCTTTGTCTTTTGCTTCCTGGTATATTCGCTGGAAGTCTCTATATCGGGGTGCACACCCCAACCTAGGATCCCCAAAGTGCATTCGTCCTGTAAATAGGAATTCTCCCATTCCAGCTTTCACCCCACATTCCAGAGGTGTCCTAATGTGGCCTTCCCAGCCCCCGCTCTCTTTGTTGGGTGTAAAAATTTTGTTTTTCTGTCTGTAGAGTTTATTTACTGCCACCTTTATGATGGATTCCTGTTGCTCCACATCGTTGGTCACTGCTGTGATGGATCCCCGCACAACTGGAAAAGACAACAAAAGGCCAGAATGAATAGAAGACGGGGGAAGGGTCTGTAGGTGCTCAGCAGGGTTACAAGAGATGTTGACTTTATATTTAACCCTTTCCCTGTATAATATATATATATATATATATATATATATATATATATATATATATATATATATATATATATATATATATATATATATATATATATATATATATATATATATATATATATATATATATATATATATATATATATATATATAATCACCCCAAACAATTAAACGGCTGTGCAAAAAAAAAAACCCCACAACATAGTAACCTAAACCCATACTTCTAGCATCTTCAGTAAAAGACCCATCAGTCTGCCCTCAGTTTTTTTTATATTTATACACATGTTCTGCAGGTTTAAAGGGCCAACAATTCAGATAGAGTGTACAATAATAAAAAAAAAAAAAAAAACCTCCAATTTATTTCCATTGTCAAATGTATCGCTTGTGCCGTGAGCACTATATGTTTACAATTGTCACATACATTGTGCAGCCACAGCTGTCATATAGTGTGCAGGACACAAGCCTACCTCAGTATGCTCTCATGGAATGTCTCGGCTAACAAGAATACAAACGCTATATTGTGTGTTATAAAGTTTACTCAACAGACAAAACAATACTCACCAAAATCACTAATGCAGACAGCCAGGAGGACCTCTGTGTCAGTGCACGGACGACACGGATCTGTAACACAAGAAGTAGTAACATTACACCAGCGGAAATAGACTGCATATTGTTACTCTACCTATCTGCAGTAAATACTGATGACGTCTATAATTACACAGCCATGTGAAGGAATAGGCAGATCTTACTCTATAAGGTTTGTACTTATCCTACCCCCCACCCCCCCATTGTAAGCAATGACCTCAATATCATTACTGCCAATTATAGCCACACACGGCTGTAAACAATGTGTCCCATTAACAGGACAATGCAGTGTCCTGCAGTTCAGATCCCTATTGCAGGAACATACTGTAATACAGAAACAATGTTACATTAATGGACTAGAAGAGAGAAAGAAAAAAAAAGGAATTGTAGCGGAAAAAGCACATTTTTTCATGTTTAAGCTTTCACAATAAAAAAAATAAATAAAGTACCTGCCCTATAAAACATAAAGCCACCATTTTATAGAGAAGCTATATAGTTATGTGCAAAAGCTTAATACAAAGTTTCTGAATCAATTTGCCTAGAATCAGGAATAGGATATTTCAGTTGATATAAGATTGGAGTATGAGACCGCTGGATGGTTCTGGGCAGCTGTGGCTACTATTTAAATTAGATCAGGATTATCTCAAAAGGGTTTGTAGTAACAGCTGCCCAAGACAGGTTGCTTAATGTCCGGGTACAGTCTGATTCTGACACTAAGCATTCATGTGTAGACTTGCAATAATATATACATAAACGTAATGTACAAGTGCTGAGATATGGAATACAGATAACTTCACATGTGCAAAGTCATGATGAAATAAGCATATCTAGTAACCATTTGATCTCTCCCAAGAATCACATCATCTTGACCGGCTACTATCATCCATTTCTGGATTGTCTGGTGAATACAAGCCGGCAAGTCACATCAAGCCATTGTCTTATCACAAACATGAAATCAATATCATAGGTTGATACAAAGTTATACAGTGCAAATAAAAATTATTTTTTTTAAGTTGATAACTTTGTAGATTCTGGCTCCTAAAGTTTCAATTAGAATTAGATATGTCAACCTCTGGTTACTAAACAGCAGAAGGAGCGCATGTTATGTGTATTCTTTCTACCCTACAATGCCGCCCAATACCAACCATCAGAAAAGATGTGCTTAAGATCAAAGTGGCCTATCCAGACCAACAGAGAATGCTAGGCAATATAGTCATCATTCCACAGCCCACTAATGGTGTTTGGGCCAGATTAGAAGACTCTTCATCTTTGGAAGGCGGTTTTATTGCCCGTACGGCAACATGCTAATTTTCTGGAGAAGAGGCCAAAATCTCCTCTGCTGTACTAACTCAACAAGACCCTATTCATAGGACTCAAAGGACAGCATTTTATTGCATCCCTCTAAAGCTTAGGGGACTGAAACTCTGTTAGCAGCAAGATAAAGCCGGCATTGTACAGTCGGCTGCCAAAACCTGCAGGGAATTTCTTTTAACAGATTCTGACAGTATCCTTAGGTAACCTGAAGCAGTCCCTCAGTATGGCCTCTGCACTAGCCGGTTACACCAGGAGATGTAATGACATCACCCCGCACAAGCACTCACATTCCAGCTGTGGTGAGCCCTTTGCCCTCTGATCCTGATGTTTGTGAAACAAACATGGCGGAGCAAAACCATAGACCACACTACTCCGTAAGCATCTTCCTTCCGAATGTCAGAGTCAGTTAGTACTCCCTGCAAGTATCACAGACTGAGAGCAGACTAACTAATACTATGTACATATATGTCAATGTATTCATATTGGTGGTTTGTTCCCATATGAACATTCACACAGGAAATAAAATAATCTAGATCATATCATATGGCCCCTAGGTTAAAAGGGACAGTAAAGTCAAAATCTTCTATGATTAAGCAAGACTAAAATACAACTTCCCAAAATACTTGTGTTATCAAATTTTCCTGTGGAAAAGCAAACCTAGGTAGGCTCAGGACCAGCAATGCACTAAACAGGAGCTAGCTGATGATTGCTGGCTCACCAGATGTGTTCAAATAGCTCCTGTTTAGTGCATTGCTGCTTCTAAGCCTACCTAAGTATGCTTTTCAACAGAGGATACCAAGAGAACAATGTAAATTTGATAATAGAAGTAAATTGGAAAGTTGTTTAAAATTGAATACTCTATATTAATCCTGAAAGTTTACATTTTCATGTTGCTGCCCCTTTAAACATTTCTCGTTATTGATCTACAGCAAATATCTGTTTATCAGTTAAATAAAAAAAATAAAATTATATATATATATATATTTTTTTTATTTATTTATTATTATTTATATATATTAAAAAAACTAATAGTCTGAGAAAAATAAAATGTATAAAACATTATCTGAGGAAGCTACAAACCGAACAGAGATGTGAACTGAAGAGTCAGTTAATCATCAGAAGAGGCATTAAAGGGACAATTTCTCCCCTTTAATTTGTTCCCAATGATTCACTTTACTCAATTGTAAGTTGGAAACACATTAAAGGGACATTAAACACTAAATACATGCTAGATAGAACGATGCATTCAAAGAAAAGATTAGTCCATGACTAACATGTAGATGTATTTTTTAAAGTTTCATTCGTTGTTTAAAAAGTGACAAAATAAGTGTAAAGTTTTAGTGTCTATAAAACACTGGGAGCTGCCATGTTGTAACTTGTGTTACCTTCTCTGCTGTGGCCAATTAGGGACAGTTATACATAGGTCACTAGAGTGTACACCCAATGGTTGTGCTGGATTTAACAGTGTTCTGCACTTCCATTTCTAACAGGAACTGAAAAGCTCTCAATTTCAGAATGGAATTACAGGCAAAGAGGACAAAATTAATAATGAAAGTTTATTGCAGAGTTTTATATATACACAATTTATCATTTTATATTACCATCTCAAAGTGTTTAATGTCCCTTTAAGGAAAAACTATTTTATAGTATACTCTCCCTTTAAGTCAGGTTTGAATGTATTTACAAATTATATGAAACTAAAGAATTGTGATAAACTAGACCCTCTCTCACACACCAAACCTAAAGTGAACCTTTTGCAGATGTTCATAGGTCATAGAGGGTCTGTTTTTCAGAAAAAGATTTATGGAGCTAATCTGTTGTAATCGGCTCAGAGCCTATATTTATAAATCATTTTCCACCTCGCAGTCTACATCACTTAAATGTTCATCCTACAACTAATTTTAATGCATCAGCAAAGAAATCTTCATTTAACCAAACCAAAGATCAGACGTGCAAAAGGGAGGGAAGAGATCAAGCCGTTTATCCAGTTGAAAAACACTGAAAAGGTCATAACTCCTAAGCACATGCAGGCGCCTGACTATTTGTAGATGTGTAAGGAAAGGTAGGAAACTGTACAGATGACCGTCTTGAGCACTATATGGCAGCAGTGTCCGTGCACGCTCCTGACCCTACTTCAGTATGCTCCCATGAACAATAACTATGGTTTAACAAAGAAGTCCATGAAAAAGGTCAGTTTAATATTTGAAGTAGATGGGATACCAAAGTATGCCTTATGGAAAAAAGTGAGTTTGATAACAGGAAAAAAAATAAATTGGAAACTGTTTTAAATTGTGCAAATTCCTTGCTCAAATGAATAGTAAAGTTAACATCCGTTTCAGACATTCGTTTAGTTCCAATATAATGGAACAGAAATGCAACTTTTAATATATCTTTAAATATATACCCCGAGTTGCACTTGTGCTAAAATATACATATCTGGTGGAACTAAACGAATGCTGGAAACAGAGGCTATTCGTTTGAACAGAGATTGAGCAACAAAAATTGGAATTTTGCACATCTAATGTTTATTACCAGGGGTTGAAAAAAATTGCAAGCTCTTAGGACTAAGTATCCAAACAGGACAAATTGCCTATTTGTAATTCTACACAACACTCTCCAGCACCTAGATGTGGTCTCTGCAGCTGTGAATCTACAATAAAACGAATAGAGAAATTTGGCTTCTGAATTCTTGCAGACATTTAAAAGAAATGATGTCAGGAAGTGCACAAGATGTGTATCACCAAGGGCTGTGACAAACGGCACCTTCCTGGGGTTGGTAGCTGCAATTCCTAGAATGAGTGGCTTACAAGTGGCATGCTTCAGCAAGAGCGGATATAGGCAGATGGCAGCAAGATAAGGGCATTACCATAAAAAAATAAAGTGGTTAATAATATTCTAGGTGTAAAGGACAAAGCTAGCGGCTAAATAAAAAGTGCTTCAGTAGAGGCAACGAAGCGCGCACATACAAACTGAAAACTTACATCATGCCCATGAGAGAGCACCAATTTAAAACACTAAATATTTTGGTATGGAAAAAAAAAAAAGTCTTAGTTTAGGAAGTTGTCAAAAGGACAGAAAGTCCAAAATGTAAAATGTCCATGGTTGCATTTCAGTTTCCTGGTGCACGGACCCTCACAGCATACGTGCATATGCCACTGAAAAACAGTGAAAACTTTTACCAGAAGTATATTGCAAAAATGAAATGTATATTTAAATGTTGACCGTTATCCCTTTAAATAAATACAGTGCTGATCCCAATACCAAACCGGATCAAAGTAAAACTACATTTTGCAACAAAAAGATTGGAAACAGGTAGGTATTAAACTAAACCAAAAGGTCTTTGCAGCATCAACTAAACAAGATGTGCGTGAGGTGCGTAGGGACAGGAATAAAACAAGAGTAGAGGCACAGACAGGTCTCACATTCAGTCATTTCCTTAAAGTACCCTCATATTAACTTGTTTAGTGAACCGGCAGCCAAAGGTTTTCCATTACACATATTATGCCCTAAAGGGTAACAGCCTGGCAACCACACATCCTATACAGCAAGGTCAGTGTAAAATGGTCCTTGCTGCACGGCAACATTTATAGAATGCTCTGACATAGGGCTCAATTTATCAAAGCTGAGACGGACAGGGGCGTGTAAGCGTACTGTGGCGGGGCGAAATCACCATTCACCATTGCACATGAGCGCAATTTTGCGCTCGTGTGTAATCCTGCCCCCTGCGCGGGCAGGAGCTGTCAACCTCCTCGGTCGGACTAGACCGCGGAGATTGAATTTCGTCACCTTAGCGGTGGCGAAGAGGTTAGGGAAGCTGCGGTCCGGTGACCGCTGCTCGTTAAAAGGACCAATCAACACATTAGATTTGCATAATCAACAAATGCAAGATAACAAGACAATGCAATAGCACTTAGTCTGAACTTCAAATGAGTAGTAAAAATTTTTTATAACAAATTTCAAAGTTATGTATATTTCCACTCCCCTTGTACCATGTGATAGCAATCAGCCAATCACAAATGCATATACGTATAGTCTGAATTCTTGCACATGCTCAGTAGGATCTGGAGACTCAAAAATTGTAAATATAAAAGACTGTGCACATTTTTTTTAATGGAAGTAAATTGGAAAGTTGTTTAAAATTACATGCTGTATCTGAATCATGAAAATGTAATTTAACCTGAGTGTCCCTTTAAATTATGGCGAGCAAGTTCTTGTGAGAACTTGCAGCCGTAAGGATTTGATAACTCGAGCCCTTTATAGGGGAATTCTGATTGTGACTGTCTGGCAGTCTGTGGTTCTTATGGCTCAGGTCAATAGACAGAGCAAACACACTTTAACAACTTTCAAATTTACTTTGATTATAAAAAGTTTTTCATTCTCTTGATATCCTTTGTTGAAGGAGCAGACATGCACTATTGTGAGCTAGCTGAGCACATTGAGAGAGCCAATGACATATGTACAGCCACCAATCAGCAGACTGTAGTGCACTGATGCTCCCGAGCATACTAAAAAGGTATACTTAGAAAACAAAGGAAAGAAAAAGAAAATTAGTAAATTGAAAAAAAGTGTTTAAAGTTGCATTTTTAGTTCTATGCCCCTTAAAATAAAAAGAAGCAAAATGACAATGGGTGGAGAATAGGGACAACATTATTAAAATCTTAATGTATTTACACAAAAGCTTAGTCATATTAAACTATAGATGCGCCTCACTACAATGCTAGTAACACGGTAACACCCTACTGTGTATAATTATATATAGACAGCTCCTAATGCAGCAAGGGAGGTTCCTCAGAGTCACCCATTAATATATTATGGTCTAGTTATAATAACACCCGTGTGTGTCACTGTGACCTAAGTAATGTTCAGTAAGTAACCACAATAATAAATTATGTGCGCTCCTACAATATCCCCTGAGCCACCCACTTGCCTCATTGTAATCCCCAGCTAAGGAACTGCTCACATCATGTAAAACACATTCATCGCTGCATGACTTCAAAAGAGCACAATACATACAATATATATTAATAATAGATAGATAGATAGATAATGTAAAAGTTGTAGTTGGCTTCTCAATTTTCAAAACTTAATATAAAATGAATCCAGCCCAAGGCAAAAGATTTGCTAAACACAAATACTCAGGGATATAATCCTAAACAAGCAAGTGGTTAAAATAAGCTAATATTTGTTTTTAATATTTAGTAAAAATAATAATTTCAAATGTTTTATGTATTTCACAATCTCTGTCACTAAGAAGGACTGATGCTCTCAAATGAGTCATTTATCATTTGGGCAACTAAACGTAAAATACAGATGAAGATGTATGAAACAGCGCCACCTACCAGCTAAACAAGACATTACAACACAGGTTAATCTATGGGCAAACAATTTAGACTAGCGACTCTCAACAAGGTTATCCAAGTACCTGGGTCAGAACCATCATTGGCGAAGCAGGTTCAGTGGCACCAGGGCCCAAGTGCTGGGGGGGGGGCATAGCAGCCAGTCTATACATAGCCATGTGCAAAATATGTACAATCCTAATGCAGATGAGCCTTTTACTAGTGCAGGAATATCCTCTTAATCATTACACAGAGCAGCACGTATATTATAACTAAGGTTGCCTTTGGATGGCTGCCCACAAATGTTTTCACCAGGGCCCTGTGTTGAATTAGGCCACAGAGTGAAAATATGCCAAGTCCTTGATCACAAACACCTTGCAAAATGTAAACAACATAACCATAAATCAAACTCTTAAATATTTCTAAAAACAAGAAGAAAAAATCCTGACACTAATGAACCACTGATCTAGCGAAACCAGTACAGAACTACTGTTTAACCCTTACCAGTAACTGTGTGCAAATCCGAAAGCGTTCGCTGACTTATCAGTTCATACTGGAAGCCAGTCATTTTCCGGCTAATGTCTTGCTGGGGAGTAGCTTCAATAAATAACCCTCCTTGATCAAGGCAAAAACAGTGTACCCTGGGAGGGGAATTGTCTCCATCTCGCACCAAGAGCTTAAGTTCTCCAGTTTTTTCCAAATAAATATTTGCTCCCTGCGAGTCCCGTAAAGG
>NC_069499.1:1582346351-1582361351 GCF_027579735.1 Bombina bombina
TCTCTCCGCCACCACATGAGTTGCGTGTTATATATGAGTTGCTTGTTGTATACATGAGTTGTTCCTTGTATACATGAGTTGCGTGTTGCACACATGAGTTGCGTGTTGTATACATGAGTTGTGTGTTGTACACATGAGTTGTGTGTTGCACACATGAGTTGCATGTTGTATACATGAGTTGTGTGTTGTATGCATGAGTTGCATGTTGCACACATGAGTTGCGTGTTGTATACATGAGTTGTGTGTTGTATGCATGAGTTGTGTGTTGTATGCATGAGTTGTGTGTTGTACACATGAGTTGTGTGTTGTACACATGAGTTGTGTGTTGCACACATGAGTTGCATGTTGTATACATGAGTTGTGTGTTGTATGCATGAGTTGTGTGTTGTATACATGAGTTGTGTGTTGTATACATGAGTTGTGTGTTGTATGCATGAGTTGTGTGTTGTATGCATGAGTTGTGTGTTGTATGCATGAGTTGTGTGTTGTACACATGAGTTGTGTGTTGTACACATGAGTTGTGTGTTGCACACATGAGTTGCATGTTGTATACATGAGTTGTGTGTTGTATGCATGAGTTGTGTGTTGTATACATGAGTTGTGTGTTGTATACATGAGTTGCATGTTGTATACATGAGTTGTGTGTTGTATACATGAGTTGTGTGTTGTATGCATGAGTTACGTGTTGCACACATGAGTTGCGTGTTGTATACATGAGTTGCATGTTGTATACATGAGTTGTGTGTTGTATACATGAGTTGTATGTTGTATGCATGAGTTGCGTGTTGTATACAAGAGTTGCGTGTTGCACACATGAGTTACGTGTTGCACACATGAGTTGCGTGTTGTATACATGAGTTGCATGTTGTATACATGAGTTGCGTGTTGTACACATGAGTTGCATGTTGTATGCATGAGTTGCGTGTTGTATACAAGAGTTGCGTGTTGCACACATGAGTTACGTGTTGCACACATGAGTTGCGTGTTGTATACATGAGTTGCATGTTGTATACATGAGTTGCGTGTTGTACACATGAGTTGCATGTTGTATACATGAGTTGCGTGTTGTATACATGAGTTGTGTGTTGTATACATGAGTTGTGTGTTGTATACATGAGTTGCGTGTTGTATACATGTGTTGTGTGTTGTATACATGAGTTGTGTGTTGTCTGCATGAGTTGCATGTTGTATACATGAGTTGTGTGTTGTATACATGAGTTGCATGTTGTATACATGAGTTGTGTGTTGTATACATGAGTTGCATGTTGTATGCATGAGTTGCATGTTGTATACATGAGTTGTGTGTTGTATGCATGAGTTGCATGTTGTATACATGAGTTGTGTGTTGTATGCATGAGTTGCATGTTGTATACATGAGTTGTGTGTTGTATGCATGAGTTGCATGTTGTATACATGAGTTGCGTGTTGTACACATGAGTTGCATGTTGTATACATGAGTTGCGTGTTGTATACATGAGTTGTGTGTTGTATACATGAGTTGTGTGTTGTACACATGAGTTGCGTGTTGTATACATGAGTTGTGTGTTGTATACATGAGTTGTGTGTTGTATGCATGAGTTGCATGTTGTATACATGAGTTGCGTGTTGTACACATGAGTTGCGTGTTGAATACATGAGTTGTGTGTTGTATACATGAGTTGCGTGTTGTATACATGAGTTGCATGTTGTATACATGAGTTGCGTGTTGTATACATGAGTTGCATGTTGTACACATGAGTTGCATGTTGTATACATGAGTTGCGTGTTGTACACATGAGTTGCGTGTTGCACACATGAGTTGCGTGTTGTACACATGAGTTGCGTGTTGCACACATGAGTTGCGTGTTGTATACATGAGTTGCGTGTTGTACACATGATTTGCGTGTTGTACATATGAGTTGCGTGTTGTACACATGAGTTGCGTGTTGTACACATGAGTTGTGTGTTGTACACATGAGTTGCGTGTTGTACACATGAGTTGCGTGTTGTATACATGAGTTGCGTGTTGCACACATGAGTTGCGTGTTGTATACATGAGTTGCGTGTTGCACACATGAGTTGCGTGTTGTACACATGAGTTGCGTGTTGCACACATGAGTTGTGTGTTGTATACATGAGTTGCGTGTTGTACACATGAGTTGCGTGTTGTATACATGAGTTGCGTGTTGTACACATGAGTTGTGTGTTGTATACATGAGTTGCGTGTTGTACACATGAGTTGCGTGTTGCACACATGAGTTGCGTGTTGTACACATGAGTTGCGTGTTGCACACATGAGTTGCGTGTTGTATACATGAGTTGCGTGTTGTATACATGAGTTGCGTGTTGTACACATGAGTTGTGTGTTGTACACATGAGTTGTGTGTTGTACACATGAGTTGCGTGTTGTACACATGAGTTGCGTGTTGTACACATGAGTTGTGTGTTGTACACATGAGTTGCGTGTTGTACACATGAGTTGCGTGTTGTATACATGAGTTGCGTGTTGCACACATGAGTTGCGTGTTGTATACATGAGTTGCGTGTTGCACACATGAGTTGCGTGTTGTACACATGAGTTGCGTGTTGCACACATGAGTTGTGTGTTGTATACATGAGTTGCGTGTTGTACACATGAGTTGCGTGTTGTATACATGAGTTGCGTGTTGTACACATGAGTTGTGTGTTGTATACATGAGTTGCGTGTTGCACACATGAGTTGTGTGTTGTATACATGAGTTGCGTGTTGTACACATGAGTTGCGTGTTGTATACATGAGTTGCGTGTTGTACACATGAGTTGTGTGTTGTATACATGAGTTGCGTGTTGCACACATGAGTTGTGTGTTGTACACATGAGTTGCGTGTTGCACACATGAGTTGCGTGTTGTACACATGAGTTGGTTGTTGTATACATGAGTTGCGTGTTGCACACATGAGTTGCGTGTTGTATACATGAGTTGCGTGTTGCACACATGAGTTGCGTGTTGTATACATGAGTTGCGTGTTGTATACATGAGTTGCGTGTTGTACACATGAGTTGTGTGTTGTACACATGAGTTGTGTGTTGTACACATGAGTTGCGTGTTGTACACATGAGTTGTGTGTTGTACACATGAGTTGCGTGTTGTACACATGAGTTGCGTGTTGTATACATGAGTTGCGTGTTGCACACATGAGTTGCGTGTTGTATACATGAGTTGCGTGTTGTATACATCAGTTGCATGTTGTACACATGAGTTGCGTGTTGTATACATCAGTTGCGTGTTGTATACATGAGTTGCGTGTTGTACACATGAGTTGCGTGTTGTATACATGAGTTGCGTGTTGTATACATGAGTTACGTGTTGTATGCATGAGTTGCGTGTTGTATACATGAGTTGTGTGTTGTATACATGAGTTGCGTGTTGTATACATGAGTTGTGTGTTGTATACATGAGTTACGTGTTGTATACATGAGTTGCGTGTTGTACACATGAGTTACGCATCTTGTAAACATAATAATTTATTAGCATAAAAAAGTAACTGGATTAGCTGCTATAGTTAGATACAAGAAGCAAAATTTCAGGGGGAAATCTACCCCTTTATTATTGTTAGTGGAATGTTTAGTTATATTTTGTATCTATATGTAATATCATAACGCTGCAGAGTGTCATATGATATGTATCACACAAGGGGTTCTTCAGTTTTATATATATTGCACCCTTTAGAAACGTAATGGTAAATATATTACTTTGAGCCCCCAGTCTCTCCAGCTCCACCAGTCACTATACAATATTAAGCTCCATATTCACTAAAGTTCACTATTCAGCTCATTACTTGCCACACTAGAGAGGCTGGTGAGGTTGGCATATTTTGCCCATTTGCTCTCTGATCTACAAACACTTTCAGGATTTGAGAGATGCCACACAAACTGTTTAGAACAACACATTTGTAAAACATGTCTGCTTTCATATTAATTAATGATCAGAATACAAATAACACGCATTCCACACCCACTGTAACTCTCTCTGGAACCTAAGGGGTTAACCCAGCTGAGATTTTGATGAGCTGTCATTTCCTGTCCTGCGGATGCCAAATGTGAGCTGGTGGAACCGATTGAGCCTTTTATCTTTATGAATAGGCTGCTGTCCTGCTTGTTATTATGTTTTTATCTTTCTCTGCTTTCCAGGTCACCCAGCAGCAAGGTCACATATGTCCTGTAAAGTTATTTATTGTGTATCCATCTAAATGTCTCAGCAGCAGGAGTGCGCTAGATAGTAGTGTTGTGTATGACTCGGTATATGCCAGCACTGGGGCCCCAGACCACAAGTACCCTGTACACTCACCACTCCCCCCCCCCCACATTCACCTCTGAGTTTGGGCTTGATTTATCAAGCTACCCCTGTCCGCTGTAGCTTGCCTGTGGCGGACTGAATTCCAATGGCGGAATTCAGCATTGCACAAGAACGCTATTTTGCGTTCTTGTGCAACGCTGGCCACGCAAGCCAATCATGCGCGGGCAGGAGCTGTCAATCTCCCAGTGGGACAAGACTGAAGTCTGATGACCGCTGCTTGATAAATACGGACTGCAGATTCGGCAATGCCTGGTGTTGTCTATCGCCAGCATTGACGACCAATGGCATATACAGTAAATGCCTCTCAGCGATTCCGCTATGACAGCAGCTTGGAATATTTTGACAGGCTCGCTCAACATATTGGCAGATCCCTTGGAATATTTGCCGCCTCGTAGCACTTTCTATCATCGGGCCTGTATGTGTATGCAAATGTGTACGCATGTGCGTATGTGAGTTATGTGTTTGCATGTTAGTATATGCATGTGTGACTGTATGTGTATGCATGTGCGTATAAGAGTTATGTGTATGCATGTGTGTGGCAGTATATGTATGCATGTGCGTATGTGAGTTATGTGTATGACTGTATTTGTATATGTATGCATGTGCGTATGTGAGTTATGTGTATGCATGTGTGTGACTGTATGTGTATGTATGTGCGTATGAGAGTTATGTGTATGCATGTGTGTGGCTGTATGTGTATATGTATGCATGTGCGTATGTGAGTTATGTGTATGACTGTATTTGTATATCTATGCACGTGTGTGACTGTATTTGTATATGTATGCATGTGCGTATGTGAGTTATGTGTATGCATGTGTGTGACTGTATGTGTATATGTATGCATGTGTGTGACTGTATTTGTATATGTATGCATGTGCGTATGTGAGTTATGTGTATGCATGTGTGTGACTGTATGTGTATATGTATGCATGTGCGTATGTGAGTTATGTATATGCATGTGTGTGACTGTATGTGTATATGTATGCATGTGCGTATGTGAGTTATGTGTATGCATGTGTGTGACTGTATGTGTATATGTATGCATGTGCGTATGTGAGATATGTGTATATGTATGCATGTGTGTGACTGTATTTGTATATGTATGCATGTGCGTATGTGAGTTATGTGTATGCATGTGTGTGACTGTATGTGTATATGTATGCATGTGTGTGACTGTATTTGTATATGTATGCATGTGCGTATGTGAGTTATGTGTATGCATGTGTGTGACTGTATGTGTATATGTATGCATGTGTGTGACTGTATTTGTATATGTATGCATGTGTGTGACTGTATTTGTATATGCATGCATGTGTGTGACTGTATGTGTATATGTATGCATGTGTGTATGTGAGTTATGTGTATGCATGTATGTGACTGTATGTGTATATGTATGCATGTGTGTGACTGTATTTGTATATGTATGCATGTGCGTATGTGAGTTATGTGTATGCATGTGTGTGACTGTATGTGTATATGTATGCATGTGTGTATGTGAGTTATGTGTATGCATGTGTGTGACTGTATGTGTATATGTATGCATGTGCGTATGTGAGTTATGTGTATGCATGTGTGTGACTGTATGTGTATATGTATATATGTGTGTGACTGTATTTGTATATGTATGCATGTGTGTATGTGAGTTATGTGTATGCATGTGTGTGACTGTATTGTATGTGTATATGTATGCATGTGCGTATGTGAGTTATGTGTATGAATGTGTGTGACTGTATGTGTATATGCATGCATGTGTGTGACTGTATTTGTATATGTATGCATGTGTGTGACTGTATGTGTATATGTATGCATGTGCGTATGTGAGTTATGTGTATGCATGTGTGTGACTGTATGTGTATATGTATGCATGTGTGTGACTGTATTTGTATATGTATGCATGTGTGTGGCTGTATGTGTATAAGTGTGACTGTATTTGTATGCATGTGCGTATGTGAGTTATGTGTATGCATGTGTGCGACTGCATTTGTATATGTATGCATGTGTGTGGCTGTATGTGTATAGGTATGCATGTGCGTATGTGAGTTATGTGTATGCATGTGTGTGGCTGTATGTCATAGTTGCCAACAGTCCCTGATTTTCAGGGACAGTCCCTGGATTTTGTTGTATGTCCCTGGATTTTTTTTCCCCTGGAAATGTCCCTGAAAATCTCACACACACACATACATATATACGATAGATAGATGATAAATAGATATAGTGTATTATTTAAATATAATTCATTCCTGAATTATATGGAATATTGTTATTATTATTGAATGGGTTCACATATTATTTGTCTTTCTAATTTTGATGCTGTGTTGTAAAAATAACCATATGCCCAGAATATGTTCCAGAGACTGGGTAGGTGTAAGAGCTTGGTGCTGTAATCTGTATATATGTAAGTTATGTGTATGCATGTGTGTGACTGTATATGTATATGTATGCATGTGCTTATGTGAGTTATGTGTATGCATGGGTGTGACCCTATGTGTATATGTATGCATGTGTGTGAATGTAATTGTATATGTATGCATGTGCGTATGTGAGTTATGTGTATGCATGTGTGTGACTGTATGTGTATATGTATGCATGTGCGTATGTGAGTTATGTGTATGCATGTGTGTGACTGTATGTATATATGTATGCATGTGTGTGACTGTATGTGTATATGTATGCATGTGCGTATGTGAGTTATGTGTATGCATGGGTGTGACTGTATGTGTATATGCATGCATGTGTGTGACTGTATGTGTATATGTATGCAGGTGTGTGACTGTATGTGTATATGTATGCATGTGTGTGACTGTATTTGTATATGTATGCATGTGTGTGACTGTATGTGTATATGTATGCATGTGTGTGACTGTATGTATATATGTATGCATGTGTGTGACTGTATGTGTATATGTATGCATGTGCGTATGTGAGTTATGTGTATGCATGGGTGTGACTGTATGTATATATGTATGCATGTGTGTGACTGTATGTGTATATGTATGCATGTGCGTATGTGAGTTATGTGTATGCATGGGTGTGACTGTATGTGTATATGTATGCATGTGTGTGACTGTATTTGTATATGTATGCAACTGTATGTGTATATGTATGCATGTGTGTGACTGTATTTGTATATGTATGCATGTGTGTGACTGTATGTGTATATGCATGCATGTGTGTGACTGTATTTGTATATGTATGCATGTGTGTGACTGTATGTGTATATGTATGCATGTGTGTGACTGTATGTGTATATGCATGCATGTGTGTGACTGTATTTGTATATGTATGCATGTGTGTGACTGTATTTGTATATGTATGCATGTGTGTGAATGTATTTATATATGTATGCATGTGCGTATGTGAGTTATGTGTATGCATGTGTGTGACTGTATGTGTATATGTATGCATGTGTGTGACTGTATGTGTATATGCATGCATGTGTGTGACTGTATTTGTATATGCATGCATGTGTGTGACTGTATGTGTATATGTATGCATGTGTGTGACTGTATGTGTATATGTATGCATGTGTGTGACTGTATTTGTATATGTATGCATGTGTGTGAATGTATTTATATATGTATGCATGTGCGTATGTGAGTTATGTGTATGCATGTGTGTGACTGTATGTGTATATGTATGCATGTGTGTGACTGTATGTGTATATGCATGCATGTGTGTGACTGTATTTGTATATGCATGCATGTGTGTGACTGTATGTGTATATGTATGCAATATTTTTCTAATCTCATCTCTACTCTTTCCTCTAACCCTAAATGTCTGTTCTCCACCTTCAACACTCTTCTCCGCCCACCCCCACCTCCTAACACAACCTCTCTCTCAGCTCAAGATTTTGCCAGCCACTTCAACAACAAAATTGACTCCATCAGAAGTGAAATCAGCTCTCAACATACTTCCAATCTCCCACCCCCTCAAAAGCTCACGATCACCCAAAACCCAAATATCCAAAAATGCAGCTCTTTTGCCCCTGTTAATGAGGATGAAGTTTCTGCCCTTATACTGTCCTCTCACCTCACTACCTGTCCTCTCAACCCCATCCCCTCACAGCTACTCCCTTCCCTCTCTTCTACCCTCACCCCCATACTCACACACATTTTCAACCTCTCCCTCAGCACTGGTATATTTCCCTCATCTCTAAAACATGCACTGGTCACACCTATCCTCAAAAAACCTTCCCTCGATCCAACCTCCCCTTCCAATTACCGCCCTATTTCCCTTCTCCCTCTTGCCTCAAAGCTCCTCGAAAAGCTAGTTTATGCACGTCTATCCCATTTCCTTACACTAAACTCTCTTCTTGACCCACTGCAATCTGGATTTCGTTCCCATCACTCTACAGAGACAGCAATTGTCAAGGTTACCAATGACCTACTTACAGCAAAATCCAAAGGCCACTTCTCTCTGCTTATCCTTCTTGACCTGTCTGCAGCCTTTGACACTGTTGACCACCCTCTTCTGCTCCAAACCCTCCAATCCTTCGGCATCTGTGACACAGCTCTCTCATGGTTCTCTTCCTATCTGTCTAACCGTACATTTAGTGTAGCCTTCTCTGGGGCCTCCTCTGCCCCATAACCACTTTCTGTTGGGGAACCTCAAGGCTCTGTCCTTGGTCCCCTTCTCTTTTCAATCTACACGTCGTCACTAGGTTCCTTAAAGGGACAGTATACTGTAAAATAGTTTTTCCCTTAATGTGTTTACAATTGCTTTTTTTACCAACTGCAGAGTAAAAATGTATGAAAATTAGCTTTTTAAGGTTTATTTGTGTATATTAATGCTCTGATTTTGTGTTTTGAAGCCACAACCTAATAAAATGGGTTGAGCTTGTAGGTATAATCAGACCTCATTACTGTAACACATTGTGTACATATACATTCTTCTTTATATTATATCTGTCCATAAAACAATCACCAGTACTTGGAGAGAACAATGTAAAATCAACATTGTATTACCTTATCTCTGCTATATCCCACTAGGAGTGTAATCTCTTCTGCTGGCTGTGTTTACAAAGCTTATCTATAGCTTGGACCTGCGGCCAAAAACTCAGAATAGGTGGGGATACCACATGCTAAATCAACTATTTCAAATGTCAATATAAGGGTAAAGGAGCTACTTGTAAACAATTTAATACACTCCAGAAGGTAAAGTGGATCATTGGGAATAAATTAAAGGGGAGAACATTTTTGAGTAAACTGTCCCTTTAATAAAGTCCCATGGGTTTCAATACCATTTGTATGCCGATGACACCCAAATCTACCTCTCTGCACAAGAACTACCTCCTTCCTTACTAACCTGTGTCACTAACTGTCTATCTCACATCTCATCTTGGATGTTCTCTCACTACCTTAAGCTAAATCTCTCCAAAACTGAAATCCTTATTTTTCCCCCTTCTTCCATTGTCTCCACCCCCAAAATTTCTATAACTGTTGATAATTCCATCATTAGTCCTACCCCGCAAGCCCGATATCTTGGGGTCACACTTGACTCAGATCTTTCCTTCACTCCTCACATTCAGTCCTTGGCTAAAACCTGCCGCTTCCACCTTAAAAACATTGCTAAAATTAGACATTTCCTTACACAAGATACAACCAAGATTTTTTATTTTTTTTTTAAATTTTTTATTCAGCATAATAACTTTCAACATTTTGTTTACGTCATGCAAGACGCGATTTAAACATTTAACAAAGGAATAGTCTACAATCGACCTTGACTGTCTTATAATATAACCTGGATTCAATATATCTTAATTAACAGTGAATAATAATAATAAAAAAATAGTATTAGCATAGATTAAGCCCTAGCTCTTCTAATTCATTGCTTATCAAATTCTTCAGCTGAATTTTAACTCTATCTATAAACGCCACCCATTCCCAACAAAACAACCCGACAAAACAAAAAACAAAAAAGGGGGAAAAAGTAGAAAAAGAGAAGAAATCCCCCTCCCGCTCGATTCACTCCCCTCACCCATTCAGAGGATTGTATTTAACAGGATCTCACGGAGAGTACATCTAGAACAGCATAATGGGTCAATACTCTCTATTGAAGTTTTTACCAGGCACCTAGGAGTATCAATTCAGTTTCTAAACAGAAAAATTAGATCGTTTATCTCCATATCCGTCAGAGATCTGATAAATACTGACCATTTGTTAAAAAATTGTCTGATATCGTCTTCATTATCTAAATTAGTGTCTCTTTGTTCTAACAAACATTGTTTTTTTAAACAATTTTTAATCTCTGGGATAGATGGTGTTGCCATTAGCTTCCAGTTTATGAACATAAGGTATCTGGTTGCCAATATGGACAGGAGAATTATCTTATCATTTATTTGATGTGGATTGTGATTCGGTAGCCCAAATATAATTTGTGACTATGTTATGACTATGTTATACCTGATAAAGGGATTTTAAGTGTTTTGGTAAGCCAAAACTCTAGCTTCCACCAAAGATGTCTTATTTTGGGGAATTCCCAGATACAACCAAGATTTTAATCCACTCTCTCATCCTTTCCCGCCTCAACTACTGCAACTCCGTCCTCTCTGGTCTACCTAGCTGCTGCATAGCTCCTTTACAATCCATTATGAATGCCTCTGCCAGACTCATCTTCCTTACTTGTCGCTCTTCATCTGCTGCACCTCTCTGTCAATCCCTTCACTGGCTTCCTCTTGCCTCTAGGATTAAACATAAAATCCTCACCCTGACATATAAAGCTCTCAACTGCACTGCTCCCCCCTACATCTCAGAACTTGTCTCTAGAAACTATCCCTCCCGTCCCCTTTGATCAGCTCAGGATCTCCTCCTCTCTTGTTACTTCCTCACATTCACGTTTACAGGACTTCTCCAGACTGGCCCCCATCTTGTGGAATTCCCTGCCTCGCTCCACAAGACTCTCCCTTAGTTTTAACAGCTTCAAGCACTCCCTAAAAACTCTACTATTCAGGGATGCATACAACCAACACTAACCTTCCCTAACGCCATTGCTTTGCCCTTGAACCCCTTAGATTGTAAGCCTATGGGCCCAGCTGTTTACAGATCGCTTCATAAGAGCCGACTACAACAGTGAATCTCTCGGCAGGGCCCTCTACCCACTTGACCCCTACAAAAGCTAACCTGTACACCGACTATGTTTACAGCGCTGCGGAATCTGTTGGCGCTCTACAAATACCTGATAATAATAATAATAATGTGCGTATGTGAGTTATGTGTTTGCATGTTAGTGTATGCATGTGTGTGGCTGTATGTGTATATGTATGCATATGTGTGAATGTATTTGTATATGTATGCATGTGTGTGAATGTATTTGTATATGTATGCATGTGTGTGAATCTATGTGTATATGTATGCATATGTGTGAATGTATTTGTATATGTATGCATGTGTGTGAATGTATTTGTATATGTATGCATGTGCGTATGTGAGTTATGAATTTGTATGTTAGTGTATGCATGTATGTAACTGTACGTATATATGTTTCCATGTGTGTATGTGAGTTTATGTGTTTGTATGTGATCATAAGAGTATATAGTCCATACATATTATTATTATCAATTATTTGTAGAGCGGCAACATGTTCCACAGCGCTAAAGACATGGGTCTAATGTGCAAGCTGACAGTTATGGGAGACAAAGGGATAGAGGACCCTGGCAAGAGTTTCACTGTTTTAAATCAGGTCACATGAAGGTGATCTACAAAGCAGCTGGGCTCGTTGCCTTACATGCTACTGGGGTTCGAGGGGAAAGATAAAGGAGGAGAAGAACTAAGAAAACGTTAGTGTATATTATATGCATCCCTAAACAGTAGAGTCTTTAAGAGTGAGGCAGAGTGTATGCATGTGTGTGTGTGAGTTTATGAGTTTGTATGTGACCATATATGTATATATGTTCATTCATATGGGTGTATGCATGTGTGTAAATGTGTGAAAGAATATACACATACACACACGCATGACTGTGTGGTTTGTTTACGTGTTGTATATATGTTTTTTTTACTAGATACATGAGTGTGCATATGTGTGGTTTGTTTACATGTGTGTGACTGTTTCTTTGTATATATGGTTTTCTTTTACTAGATGCATGAGTGTGCATATGTGTGGTTTGATTGCATGTGCGTGACTGTTTCTGTTTATATGTGTTTCTTTGACTAGATGCATGAGTGTGCATATGTGTGTTTGAATGTGTCTGACTGTTTCTGTGTATATACTGTATGTGTGTTTGCGTGTGTCTGACTGTTTCTGTGTATATATGTGTGTTTGTGTGTGTGTGACTGTTTCTGTGTACAGGGAGTGCAGAATTATTAGGCAAGTTGTATTTTTGAGGATTAATTTTATTATTGAACAACAACCATGTTCTCAATGAACCCAAAAAACTCATTAATATCAAAGCTGAATATTTTTGGAAGTAGTTTTTAGTTTGTTTTTAGTTTTAGCTATTTTAGGGGGATATCTGTGTGTGCAGGTGACTATTACTGTGCATAATTATTAGGCAACTTAACAAAAAACAAATATATACCCATTTCAATTATTTATTTTTACCAGTGAAACAAATATAACATCTCAACAATCACAAATATACATTTCTGACATTCAAAAACAAAACAAAAACAAATCAGTGACCAATATAGCCACCTTTCTTTGCAAGGACACTCAAAAGCCTGCCACCCATGGATTCTGTCAGTGTTTTGATCTGTTCACCATCAACATTGCGTGCAGCAGCAACCACAGCCTCCCAGACACTGTTCAGAGAGGTGTACTGTTTTCCCTCCTTGTAAATCTCACATTTGATGATGGACCACAGGTTCTCAATGGGGTTCAGATCAGGTGAACAAGGAGGCCATGTCATTAGATTTTCTTCTTTTATACCCTTTCTTGCCAGCCATGCTGTGGAGTACTTGGACGCGTGTGATGGAGCATTGTCCTGCATGAAAATCATGTTTTTCTTGAAGGATGCAGACTTCTTCCTGTACCACTGCTTGAAGAAGGTGTCTTCCAGAAACTGGCAGTAGGACTGGGAGTTGAGCTTGACTCCATCCTCAACCCGAAAAGGCCCCACAAGCTCATCTTTGATGATACCAGCCCAAACCAGTACTCCACCTCCACCTTGCTGGCGTCTGAGTCGGACTGGAGCTCTCTGCCCTTTACCAATCCAGCCACGGGCCCATCCATCTGGCCCATCAAGACTCACTCTCATTTCATCAGTCCATAAAACCTTAGAAAAATCAGTCTTGAGATATTTCTTGGCCCAGTCTTGACGTTTCAGCTTGTGTGTCTTGTTCAGTGGTGGTCGTCTTTCAGCCTTTCTTACCTTGGCCATGTCTCTGAGTATTGCACACCTTGTGCTTTTGAGCACTCCAGTGATGTTGCAGCTCTGAAATATGGCCAAACTGGTGGCAAGTGGCATCTTGGCAGCGGCACGCTTGACTTTCTCAGTTCATGGGCAGTTATTTTGCGCCTTGGTTTTTCCACACGCTTCTTGCGACCCTGTTGACTATTTTGAATGAAACGCTTGATTGTTCGATGATCACGCTTCAGAAGCTTTGCAATTTTAAGAGTGCTGCATCCCTCTGCAAGATATCTCACTATTTTTGACTTTTCTGAGCCTGTCAAGTCCTTCTTTTGACCCATTTTGCCAAAGGAAAGGAAGTTGCCTAATAATTATGCACATCTGATATAGGGTGTTGATGTTATTAGACCACACCCCTTCTCATTACAGAGATGCACATCACCTAATATGCTTAATTGGTAGTAGGCTTTCGAGCCTATACAGCTTGGAGTAAGACAACATGCATAAAGAGGATGATGTGGTCAAAATACTCATTTGCCTAATAATTCTGCACTCCCTGTATATATGTGTTTGCATGTGTGTGACTGTTTCTGTGTATATAACTGTGTTTGCATATGTGTGACTGTTTCTGTGTATATATGTGTATTTGCATGTTTGTGACTGTTTCTGTGTATTTGCATTTGTGTAACGGTTTCTGTGTATATATGTGTGTTTGCATGTGTATATATGTGTGTTTGCATGTGTGTGACTGTTTCTGTGTATATATGTGTGTTTGCATGTGTGTGACTGTTTCTGTGTATATAACTGTGTTTGCATATGTGTGACTGTTTCTGTGTATATATGTGTGTTTGCATGTTTGTGACGGTTTCTGTGTATTTGCATTTGTGTGACGGTTTCTGTGTATATATGTGTGTTTGCATGTGTGTAACTGTTTGTGTATATATGTGTGTTTGCATGTGTGTGACTGTTTCTGTGTATATATGTGTGTTTGCATGTGTGTAACTGTTTCTGTGATTAAATGTGTGTTTGCATATGTTTGGCTAATTCTGTGTATATATGTGTATTTGCATTTGTGTGATGGTTTCTGTGTATATATGTGTGTTTGCATGTGTGTGATTGTTTCTGTGTATATATGTGTGTTTGCATGTGTGTGACTGTTTCTGTGTATTTATGTGTGTTTGTATGTGTGCGACTGTTTCTGTGTTCATATATGTGTTTGCATGTGGGTGACTGTTTCTGTGTATATACGTGTTTGCATGTGTGTGTGACTGTTTCTGTGTATATATGTGCGTTTGCATATGTGTGACTGTTTCTGTGTATATATGTGTGTTTGCATGTGTGTGTGACTGTTTCTGTGTATATATGTGTGTGACTATTTCTGTGTATATATGTGTGTTTG